>NW_018745325.1:2500-5000 GCF_001683475.1 Chenopodium quinoa
TCCTTGGTGTGGGAGATGACCCGTGACATTCTCCCCCACCCAAATTCTTGCCGTCCTCGGCAAGATCGCCCCTTGGAGTACGTGCCCGCGACCCGGTCTAGTGCACCACTTGTCCCTGGGTGCTTCTGTGCGCCGCTGCCCCGTCCCTCCTGTTGACTCCACACTTGAGCCTTGTTGTCCCATCCCTTGGAACACCATCATGCCTTGTCCCTGGCATCTTTGTTGCCTTGATCCTCCGATGGATCGCACCTTGACGCCTTTGCCTTGGCGCCCACCAAGCTTTCAAGGTCGAGACCCTCACGTCCCGCTCCTTGAGTTGAGCGAGCTTGATCCCTATCTCGCTCCCCTTTGATGTGATGGTTATCATGCCATCACTTACCCGAACAGGTAGGACCTTGTGCAAGAACTCCATGCCTAGCACCACGTCCTCATCATCAATGTCGACCACCAAGAAGTCGACTTTTCCCTTCCACTTCCCCAAGCGGACTGGAACTCCCCACGCCTTTCCATACACCGGCGTGGCCTCTGAATTGATGGCCTTCATCTCGCCATCCACTTTAGTGAACTTCACCCCTAAGGCTTTGGCTTCCTCCTTAGCCAAGAAGTTGTGCGACGCTCCCGTGTCCACAAGTAGCCTCGTCGGTACCTCGTTCACTTCCCCGTTTACGATCATCAAGCTTCCTCCTTGCTTGATGTTCGTAGTGCTGCTTGTCGGAGATGCCCTTCCCTTGAGGTCATCATCTTCGACCCTTGAAGTGTTGAGGAGCCTCATATTGGCGAGCTGGGCGTCCTCGTTCATGACCATTGCCCCCATCCTCATTGTGGGTGCGGACTCCTCCTCTGTTGCGATCATGGCACTTAATTTTTGCCGCATCGGGCAATTTCTCGCTAGGTGAAACCCTCACACAGGAAACATTTGAAAGGCTTTGAGGGCTTACCTCCGTCTCGGTCGTCCCCCTTTGACTCCCACTTGGACTTGGCCTTGTCCTTGCCATGATCCGCATGCCTGGCCTTTGGACGCGATGCCTCTTCTTCCTCTTGGTCATCTTCCTCGACCCTTTTGCCCCTGTCCCTTCTCGATTCCCTCGGGATCTCGATCAAGGACTCCGCCACGGCTATTGCCTCAGCAAGTGTCTTAACATTCCGTCTTTCCACCTCTTGCTGGGCCCATCGTTGTAAACCTCCGGTGAAGTAAATGAGTTGGATCCCCTCCGATAAATCCTCGATCTCAAGCATGAGGGATGTGAATTGCCTGATGTACTCCTTGATTGTGCTAGTGTGCTTTAAGTCACGTAGCTTCATCATGGAGACCTTCTTGGCATTCTCCGGGTAGAACTGACGCTTGAAATCTTTCTTGAACTCGTCCCATGTGCTGATGGAACAAGTCCCCTTCTTGATGTCCAACTCTCGACGCCTCCACCAAAGGACAGCATCCTCGCCAAGTACATTGTGGCGGTATTGATTCTTTGATGCATCGTCATCCATCTTCATTGCGTCGAAGTACCTCTCGACGCCCCATAGGAAGTTGTCTATTCTCGAGCGTCTCGCTTCCCATGGTATTTTGTGGCTTTGGGACCTCCATCTTTGGCCCCTGTTGGATAGTGGACACTCCCGGTCACTGCTGCCTTCTTACATAAGATGACATCCTCCTTCATCGACTCCACCTCAGCTCGGATGTCCCTTAGTTGCCCAAGCAACTCTTCTTTGAATTTCGCGACCTCTTCGCGAATTGTTGCCAACGCGCTATTTGACGAGCCAAGAGTCTCGTCTCTCAAATCTTGGGTAGCAGTGTGTGCGGCCTCCACTTTCCTTCGAGCCCCTCCACGGAGTCCGAGAGTTGTGTGATATCATCGTGCATGTCCGCCACAGTACACTCTACTTGATGAGCCGGGTTCCAACTCAGAGGTCAAGGTTCTGGACACCGATGGATCCTCGATGGGTCCCTCGTTCCCTTCTTCTTGGACCTCCTTGTTGTCTCCTCTTCCCTTGAAACACTTGGTCGCCGGACTTCTTTGTCGCCAGCCATACTTATTTCCACAATAAGAATGAAGCGACTTACCTGTTGCCTAGCTACCGTCCTTTCGTAGCTCCAACAGCAACGCCTCGAATTTACGATGCCGATCCCACACGACAATCGTAGCCTTGCTCTGATACCACCTGTCACGTGCCGACTACTTTGCCCTAGTCACGCACCGTGCGCACCCGCTTACAGTCCGTCGTAAGACGAGTCAGGCTTTCTCCTTGGCACTTACTCCTGTGCCACGTAGCACAACTCCTTGTGCTGCTAGTATAAGTTTGCTAGCACGATCCCTTTGTGCTAACAAGTCCCCTTGGTTGAACTAAGCACTCACCCTTAGTGCCTTAGTCCGAATTTACGACTAAGTGTCGTAGACAATTGAGCACCCAAGCTATCACTCTTGCTGGTATGCCCGATCACTCACTTGGCACCCTCGTGCCTTAGTTTTTCTCACACTCTCTAAGTGTTGGAAGGAAAGGATTG
>NW_018745326.1:0-32729 GCF_001683475.1 Chenopodium quinoa
TAAGGTAACTATATGACATTTACACAAAGGTCATTATATACGAAAATAAGGTAACTATATATAAACTTCAGGTAATTATAAAGTCGTTATAAATAAAAATAAGCTAATTATATTCATTTTTACTACATTTTAAAAAGATCACTACATGTAAGCCTATGTAGGATTCGAACCCACATCATGTGCAATGCAAGTGCACAATGCACGACCAATTAAGCTAATAGGCTTCCGGCACACAAAAACAATATACTCCATAGCTATTAACTCATTGTGATGTGAGGAGAGCAGTAGGGATACATCACTGTTTCAAAATTGGGCCTCCACCAGTTAGCAACACACTCACCAATCTGCAAAATCACATAATTTAGACCCAAATATTTTTAAGGTATACGAAGTATGTCTCTACAAGAAATTTGCTTCAAATCAACATTTCAGAATAACATCAAAAAGAAAAAAGAAGAGTGTTCGAGACAAATAATCAGAAAGAATATCACACAAAGAACACAAAAGTATCACACCTGCCAATTATGTGGAATAAGCATGCAGTCCAAATGAACGCATTCCAAGTGTCCAAACAAATCATGTTGATTTCAGGCAGAAATTTGAGAATTTAGAAAAGCTTGCAGGAATGATAACATCATCAATTTTTAGCCGAAGGTGTTCTTGGGCTGTTATCCTCATGTTTTCAGCAGCCTTTTCATGAAAAAGATAGATTCTTCTGAAATTAATAAGGCTGTATCCCATGAAAGCTTATTAACTATCTAGCAAGAGAAAAATTCATATACCTTTGGGTTGCTTGGGCAGATTTCCATAATATTGCAACGCATGCTTCAGGAATGTCAAAAGGGAAATAATAAGGTAAGCATGTATTGGAAAATGATGAAGGAATTTGAATAATAATAAGAAACCAAAAATAGACAATAGATGCGAAGAAAACCTAGCAACATAGAAAGCAGGATTCTCAAGCATAAACAATTTATTGCAGCAACAGATGGCCAGAGCTCCCCCGAAACCACCTTCACTGGTGACTATTGAGATGACAGGAACTCTCAGTCCAAACATAGACCTTATGTTTTGAGCTATAGCTTCACCCTGCGCTCAGAGAGACAAATCATTTCATCCTCATTACCACAGGTTTAGTCAATATAAACTTAAAATAAACTAGTAGTTGTCTACTCACCTGACCAAGTTCCTTAGATTTGAGATCAGCATAAGCTCTTGGCGTGTCAATAAGTGTAATTACGAGAAAACCATGATGATCGGCATACTTCAATTTTCTGTCTCCTTCACATGTAGAAATCTGTTTAATATTTGCAATGGAAGCCTCAATATATGCAATGGAAGCCTCTTTATAAAGCCTTAAAAGTACTAAACATAAGGAAAATATAATCCAAGAATTTATACAATTTCACCAAGTTCAGCTTGCTAGTTCCCAAAAATGTAACCCTATTTCTCATCTTTACTCTGCATCAAAATGCAAGGCAGTACAATCACAAGAAACAGATGCTAAACTACTCGAATTCCCCCATGAATCCGTGACAACAAACCGACCAAGCAAAAGGCACAATGAAGAGCTCAAGATTGCTCTAATCCCCAATTTTACATAAATTCAAGGGTCACAAACTCACAATACATGACACATAAAATCTAAAAACAATTAAATGCTTGAATCGACAAAATTCGCATGCTATTCAACAAATTTCGAATCCAAACAACAATTTATATTTCATAACAAAAACATTCGAGCAATTAACTAGAAATAAACCCTAGATTGTGAAATTGATAGTCGATAATTTAAGAAATACTACCTGAGAAGCCGCTTCAATGGAGAAGAAAGCTCAAACTCGCTTCAATGGAGGATCGAGAAAGCTCAAAACTCGCTTCAATGGGATGAATATTCAGCGACGAAAATGATTAACTCACATAATTGATTGTTGAAACGCAAAACTCACTTTTCAGGTTTAATTTTGAAGCTAAAGACGAAATTGATGAAGATTGAAGCAAATTATTGATGAAGATTGAAGCAAATTCCTCTGAAATTTGATGATTTTTTGGGAGAAGGATAGAGAACCAGTGAGATCGTGAGATTGAAGAAAGATAAAAATAGAGCAGAGAGAATGGACGGTCAAGATTACAAATAACGCGAATGTAATCTAATCCGTCACATGAAAATTCAATGGTCTAGATCATCTGTTTTCAGTTTTCAACTTTAAGTTTGTTTTCACATGATCCAATCTATATATATTATATATATATATATATATATATATATATATATATATATATTATACTACAGTTAGAGTTGATCACACTAAGCTTAGTTCGATTTTAGGCGGGTTTTGGGCAGAATTTTTCAGCCTGAAATCGGGTCGGGCCCAATTCGGCCCGATTTTTAAAAAATTTTGGGCGGGTTTGGGAAATGGATTTAATTGATTTTATTTGTTTTTTTTGCCCGGCCCAAAATTGGTCCGAAAAGCCCGCATGACCCGACTAGTTTGGGCGGGTTTGGGCACATATTTTTCGGCCCGAAGCTTGGCCCGACCACCCGGCCCGAGGAATGGGTGAAATTTTCTGACCTCGACCCGACCCGCCCAATGATCACCTCTAACTACATTATAATTTTGCAGGTTGTTCGGTTCATTTGTGAATACAAGAATATATAGGCATTATCAATTGCGATTGTTGAGGTATGCTTTATAATTTTTCTTCTAAATTTTAATTTCCTTTGTTTGGTCAGTAAGAAGTTGTAAATATTCCGCTACATGTAAATATTGTCGTGATTATCGAAGCTCTCAAAGATGCAAGGAATAAAAATCTCATTTAATAGAAGAGTTACGAAGTACTCCATCCTTTTATAGTAAGTTTTTTTGTGTGATTTAACAAAATTACTCTTACTTTTTTTTAACACCCTAATTAAACTACTGTTTTTATCTTATTAACTTAAACCCTACATTGATTAACTTAACCATTTCCACCAAAAATCATTCCCTTCCCAATTAAATTTATCATCACCTTCAATTGCCAAACACCACCGCTACCATCACCACCACCGATCTCCATTATGATTTTAATTATTGCGAGCGTGATCCTTTGCTCAGGTTTTTTCGCGGTGAGTCGGACTCACCAAACCCCAACAGCGGTATCGGAGCCCCACTCGTTTATTTTTATTATCATGTTTTTTCAAGGTTATTTATGGCTTATAATTTTAATTTTTTGGTTTTAAGTTGCTAATTAGATTAGTGGCTCGGTTTTATTATTTTAATCCCGTTTTTAAATGCGAAATTGGCCCAGAACCCTGATTTTTGCCCTGAAATAGTGAATTTTGGGTGGAAAAAACGTTCTGGAAATGTTTTCATCCTTTTGGGGCTGTGATTTTAGCTAAATTCGAACCAGAAATGCCGAGGGATTTTTCGTTTTGACAAAATTTTTTTAAGTCTTTCTTACCTTGAATTTGATGGCATAATATATGGTGATTATGTATTGATTTATTTGCATTATTTTTCTGCAATGTTAATCTCTTTAAAGCATATTTACTTGGTAGTATTTTGTGCTTAAAAGATTGATTATTTTTCACCTAATTGCAAACTAATTGCATTGTATTGTGAAATCTTTGTTTTTGAGGCTTCCAAAGTGCTAAAGATTCAATCTTTAATTATTTTAAGTGATTGAAACTTTAAAGTTACTAAATTCCATGAATTTTATGTTGAACTTTGTTGTTTTAATCATTTTTGGTTGATTGGAAACATAAAGTTTCAATCTTGTGATAGAAATTTGTTTATCTTCATATTGGAAGATATAATTTTTTCAAGAATTCACAAGTGTTAGAAGTTGGATTTATCATTTGAACATTAAAGTTCATAATTTTCCAACTCCCTCTTACTTTGTTAAAATCTCAAGATTAATTTAAATTGATTAAATTAATAGTGAGAGGTTGCCTTAATTATTTTATTGTACCAAGTTAAACTAATTTATTAAAGAATGGTTCTTGGAATAATTTTGGTTGAATGCACTTTGAATAAATTTTATTTAAGTTAGACTTGTTTAAATTTTTTCATTTTGCTCATTGAATTAGTTCTAAAAGTAATTTAGAATTAATAATTTGTCACGCAAAATTGGGATTGAAATCCCGAGACTATGGCACGTAAAACGAGGTAAAAACCTCACTTGGCTAGCTGGCTGCATAGCAGCCCACATGTGGCTGCCAAGGAGGCTACCCCTTCTTGCTTGTGGCCATGTGCGTGGCTGCTACTCGCTGTCAGCAGCATGGCGTGCCAGCCAGTAATAAAGCAGTAACACAGCACAGTAGCAGCATGGTGCTGTGCGTGCTGCCATGCTTTGCTAACCGCCGACAGGTGCGAGCACGAGCAAGAGTGTGTGTTCTTTGTGTTGTGTGGTGTGCGGGGGTGTGCTGCGATACTTGCGGCATGGTGCGCATAGCTAGCAAGCTTGTGCGGCCTCGTGGCTTGTGTTCTTGCACGCTCCGTAGAAGAGTCGACACCCATGCGGTAGTCTAAGCTATGTGTGTGACGCTTAGCATGAGTCACGGCTATGCGGACCTCCCTTAATTAGCACATATACCACGTTTTAATGGCAGAATTGTTTTTGCATTTTGCCGTTTTATTTATTTTAATTAATCTTGTTTATTTTAATTAAAATTTTTGGAGACTAGGCCTCGGTTTTGAGCGGCGTTGGCAAATTTTGGGTTCTACCGGCTTAATTAATTGGATTAATTAAGTTGGATGCGGAATTTAGTGGGAGCTTCAATTATTAATTACGTCAATTACATAATCGGTTAAAACAACTTTGACTAGTTTTAATTAGGCGTGTTAATTGGATTAACCGCCTAGATTAGTTACTAGTGCGCGCATGTAATTTATGCATTGTTACTTGTTTATCGTTGTAAAATGCATGGACCATTCACAAAATAGTGAATGGATGAATGGAATGTATATTCTCTCACATGTTTTATGAAATGACAACTAGTAGGACCCGATTAGGATAGAAAATATGGATTACGTGTCGTGATGTATTTTTGTAAATCTAAATACAGTCTACGCACCGTTAAGTATTTTTGTACCTTAATATTTAGATTAGTCCTAATCGTAGATACTAGTAGTTGCATAATTTTGGTTAAGTCTTGAAGACAGAGGTTCTTGGAAGATGAAGCCATGAAGTTTCAAAAGAAGACCTTTTGAAGACTTGAAGAATTCAAGGGGTCATGCTAGTTTCCAATATGCATCATATACTTATGCTTTATATATTTATGCTTGTGCTTATATGTGTAGGGAATATTTCAAGCATTACCCCAAACTTGAACCCCACCGTGATCATACACTTAAGCATGGTGGCATCCAAATGTAAGGAAGCTAGAACAAAAGAGTCGCAAACAAGTTTTAGGAACTTGTAAACCGTTTACAGGGTGAAGGTTACACCCTTTAACGATCCAAGAGATCGTTAACTCCAATAGGGCTGGGACCGAGACTGGAATTTCGGGGATGAAGGTACAAATTCAATCTAAAAGAGAAAGAACCTGCCCTAATAATAGGCCTCTACTTTATTCTTCTCGTATTCATGTGCGCTTTCTGACTAACATGCAATCAATAGGTTAACCCTAAACCTGTTTAATCTATGTTGGTTGAATATTAATGCACAAATAAAACTATTATTGGCGATCACTTGAATTATAATCATATTATCCCTAAATAAGATTATTAATTATCGTATTAAGCGTGATTACAAGTACAAATTCCTTTTAAACATGCATAAAAGGTTGTGATCAAGCAATAACAATAAATATCAAGCAACATAATAATAATAATAATCATAATCACAATCATAATTAAAATAATCATGCTAACAATAAAGCATAATAATAGTAAGATCCTAGGCATGATACTAACAAGATTAATAACAAACCCTAGCATGTCACTAAACATTAAAAATCAAAGCTTTAGCCCTAACATGATACTAACATGATATTAGGAAAGAAAATAGGAAGCATCTGTAGACACCCATTTGTGTCTTCCCAAAACCAAACCCGGTGATGAGTACCTTTCACGTCGAATCATAATCGAATGAAGTGAAAGTGTAGAAAGTCTAGTATTGCGGATAGTTTTAATTTCTTTTCTATTCTCTCTGTTTTTGAAAACCTATTTTAATAAAGCAGCCGATCTAGTTTGGTTGGTCCAAGATATAGGTCCAATAGTAGTTTAGTTGTATGGGGTTTGAAAAGAGCTTTCCAATGATATATTATAAGCCCAATTCCGATGAATATTGAGGAAGTTATGGCCAAATTACTAAACTGGGTCCGGTTTGAGCCTTATATGCGGCCCAATGATCTAGGGGAGGGCCTAATATGGATTTATCATTCCTAATGCAATTAGGAATGGTTTTAGTCTTCTAGATTCTTCTAGAAGGTTCTTTTCATTCCTAATTCAATTAGCATTGATAAATTGACCTTTGTTGACTTTTTAGAGTTTTAATCAGAATAAAAGAATGTTTTTGAGGAAAATACGATTTTATCCTCCTGTACGGTTAATTTCTATCTGATTTTAGAAAACGCGTCAGAAATTTAATTAGCGCTAAACGCCAGCATTAGCGCCTGGCGCTAATGTCAGCGTTTGGCGCTAACCTTGTTTTTGCGCGTCAGAACTCTGGTTAGATTTTCTATCTTTTTGGCTGATTTTCTCTATAAATAGCCTCCTAAAAACTCCGTTTTCATTCATCTACAATCATCAACTCTCTCTAAGCTAAAGCTTCTCTCTCTCTCTTTTCTAAACCTACCTTTTTTACAAAATTCCGCATTCACAAGACCTAGATACACCTAGCATTATTTGAAGTTGCCTTCACCCTAGACGTGAAAGGTTTTAATTTTTGAGGGTTTGGTCCCAAATCTCTCTTTCAATTATTATTATTTAATTTAATTGTTTATTATTTTCCTTGAAGTTACTAAGGTGTGTATTTTTGTTATTCGAAAGAGGTACGAGGCATCCAAGTAAGTGCTTTAAAGGTTTTTATTGTTTACATTGTTATTATGATGTAGAAATTATGCTTAGGTTGTTATTATGATTCCTAGTATCATGTCTAGGGTAACTTTAATTCAAGTATGATTAAAAGTATGATGCTTCCTATGTTCTTCCTAATATTTTATGATTGTTGTATCATGTTAGGGTTAAAGATTTGATTTTTTATTGCTTAGTGACATGCTAGGGTTTGTTATTAATCTTGTTAGTATCATGCCTAGGATCTTGCTATTATTATGCTTTAACATTATTATGATTATTATTATGATCTATGATTATTTTTTATAATTATTTTTATGATTATTATTATGTTGCTTGATACATTATTTATTGTTATTGCTTGATCACACCTTTTATGCATGTTTAAAGGGAATCTGGTACTTGTAATCACGCTTAATAAGATAATTAATAATCTTGTTTAGGGTTAATATGATTATAATTCAAGTGATCGCCAATAATAGTTTATTTGTGCATTAAATTCAACCAACATAGATAAACATGTTTAGGGTTAATCCTAATGATTGCATGTTAGTCAGAAAGCACACATGAATACGATCAGAATAAAGTAGAGGCCTATTATTAGGGCAGGTTCAATCTCTTTTAGGTTGGATTTGTACCTTCATCCCCGAACTACCAGTCATGGTTCAAGACCTATTGGAGTTGACGATCTCTTGAATCGTTAAGGGGTGTAACCTTCACCCTGTGAACGGTTTACAAGTTCCTAAAACTTGTTGGCGACTCTTTTTGCTCTATCTTCTTTCCCTTTGAACGCCACCGTACTTTAGTGTATGATCACAGTGGGGTTCAAGCTAGGGGAAATGCTTGAAATATTCCCTACAACATCATAGAAATCATACTTGATATTAGAAATTTTAGTTATTACCCTAAACATAATACTAGGAAGATCAAAACACCCTAACATGATACTAGGAATCAATAAAATAATCTAAGTATGATTTCTGTAATCAAAATATTAATGAAACAATTAATTCACTAACTTGGATGCCTCGTATCTCTTTCTAATAACAAAATAAACACGTTAGTAACTTCAAGGAAAATAATAAAACAAACAATTAAATTAAATAATTGAAATAGAGATTTGAGACCAAACCCTGAGAAATATCAAACCTTTCACGTCTAGGGCAAAGACAACTTCGAATTTGGCTTGGTGTATCTAGATCTTGTGAATGCGGTATGGTGTTTTGTAAAAGGCTAGTTTAGAAAAGCTAGAGGGAGAAAGAATAAGCTATATTGCTTAAGAGAGAGAAGAGAAGAATTAGAGAATTCTGGGTAAGAGTTGATGAGAGTTGATGATTAAAAACGGAGGTCTAAGGACGCTATTTATAACGAAAACAATTCGGATTTTGATGAGAAAGAATCAGAGTTCTAAAAGGAACAAAACACGCCTCTATCGCACAACAACCCCTGTCGCCTGTCGTCCGGCGCTGCAAGACAGTTTTTGCGGATTTTGTTTTTATCATATCTTTTGATCCAGAAGTAAAAATAAGACATATAATATGTAGTTGGAAATCTTTTGAAGTCTAATTTCCAACCCAATTAGAATCAGATTAAAATCTTTTGTAGATAAAAAGATATGGCTGAAATAGTGGAAGGGTGTCAGTTTTGGATAAAGTTTCATATTCCATTCATATCTTTTTCGTTATAGCTCGGAATTAATATTATAATATATCATTGGAAAGATAAGTTCAAGATCTATCCAACCATATAAGATTTGGATAAAGATTATGAGGCACAAAAATAATATCTGAATATATTCCATTTCGTACAAAACAAGGATTCTCAAAAGGAGTAGTTTTATTCAATTTCAAACTCTTTGAAACATAATTATCAATCCTAACTCCATTAGGATTTAAGAGAACCTTCTAGAGTATTTTAGAAGACTATAATCAATCCTAATATCTTTAGGAATGATAATTAGTAATAGTCCCTCCTCTAGATCATGGGCCGTATGTAAGAACCGAACCGGGCCCAGATTAGTATTTTGACCATAACTTCCTTATTATTCATCGGAATTGGGCTTATAATCTATCGTTGAAAAGGTCTTTCCAAGACCCATGCAACTACACTATTATTTGACCCATATCATAGACCAAAATAAACTAGAATGCACGCTTTTTATAAATAGGGTAAGAAAAGAAATATTTTCAAAATCAGAAAGAAGAGATATTTTAATAAAAATATCCTCATCACTAAATTTTTCACACTTTTGCCTCGTTCGATAATCAAATGACATGAAAGGTACTCATCACTGGGTTTGGTTTTGGGGAGACACAAATGGGTGTCTACAATATGAATGATATGTTAGATGCATGTGTTGGTTTTCATTATGTTGTGATGATTAATCAAGTTCACTTAAATCAACCAACATAGAAATCCTAGGTCCCTAAAAATATTGAGTAAAACTTGCCTTTCCAAAACAACACTTGCAAACCGAATGGGTGTAATGGTGGGCTACGTGATATATCCCATTTATATAGTGTTTTACCCCCGTCCCACGGTCATAATTAGTAGTGTATGTTTTTGGCTCTTTAGGGCCACTTTTATAACTAATTTGTGTTTTCTAGTTTTTTCGTAGTTTTAGTTGTATTTTACAGGAAATTGCACTTTTGGAGCATTTTCCCGGGTTTTCATGGATCAACTACGGAAGCTAGAAGGACACGACCACTCTTGAAGCCCAAGATCGGTGAGAGCCGGTTTTTAAGGGCTTGGTATGAGAAATCGAGGCTATTGGATCGATTAATCAATACCTGATGAGGAAATCCAGATTGCGCCAAGGAATTGAGCCCAATCGAAATCCAAGCCTCGAAGAAGAAGACCGGGCACGATCGGGCAAGCATACGCCCGATCGGGCGGCTACGCGCATAAGAACCCTCAAGGAAGAGGCGCGCCCGATCGGGTGAGCGTAAGCTCGATCGGGCGCGACACACCAGTAGCGGGCAAGGCAAAAAGGCGGGCCCGATCGGGTGGCCCTTCGCCCGATCGGGCGCGTGTTTTTCTTAGAGCTGATTAGATTAGTTTTAATTTTTGTTTTGAGGAATTTTTAAGTACGAATTATGTACGTAAATTCGGAGGACCTCCTTTCTTAGACTTTCTCTCTCTACTTAGGATATTTTCTCTCTCTTAATTTCTCTCTCAACTTTGTTCTTAATTATTTTCATTAATACTGATTTCCTTTGGTAACTATTTCTCTTCTCTTAATCTTAGTTGTTATTTTGTTTGTTTAATCATGTCTTGATTTATTGCTTTGATTTGTTTAGTTTTTATTATGTGTGAGTAGTTCTACTTTTAGGGTTTATGGGGATCCATAAATAATATGAAGGGGTAATTTATTGTTGTTAATTATCAATGCTAGATTAATTTCCTATTGATTGATTTAATGCTCTGTGACTAGATTAGGCCTGATCTTTTATGCATGAGTTTGACAATATTAATTCGAGATTCGACAGATGAGAATTGATGTTTAGGTCTAGTTTCAATAGGCAGGTTAATTTATAAATGGTTAGGTCGAGATTCGAAAGATGAGATTTACTATCGGTAAATATAATATGTAGCGAAAGCCCTTTATAATCTGATTAATATATGAATTGATGAATGATTATTATATTCTACCCTGGAATATTATTTATTGGTGAACCTATGCCCTAGATCCTTTTATATATTATTTTCTCCTTATTCTTGATCTCCGTAGTTTAGTTTATTATTCAATTATAAATATTGGTTACCTCATAATCTAGGTTATAATAATTAATTAGGAGTAGAAAGACTTGTTTCCCTTTGGAGTTCGACCCTACTTCCCTATCTACTTTAGTTAGAGGACTTAGGTAATTATTTTTTATTAGCGGATACGACTTTAACCTGTCACTACGCCAAGGCGAGGCACCATTACTACTTTGAGGTTGGCAAGGCACACCAGGTGTGCATGATGGTTTTTGTTGAATTCATTGGTATGAGTGAGGAGTCCTCACATACCGTGGAAAAAGAGATACATCGTCAAGATGCATTGGATGCGACGATTATCTAACCAAGAATGGCTTGGAGCCATTAGCAAGGCAATTCTTACCTTGTGATAACAAGTGTTAGGACAAGCCAAAGCATACCTAAATTACTTATTGATCCCTTGGATCTTGGAATCGCCTTGCGTTCATAAAAACGGGGACAATTTTATGTGTAAATAAGACGTTAAATAAGTATTGAAATATGCATGAATTAAATTCAATCTTATTTAAGTATTTTGAATGGTTTTTCATTTCAAATTCTTTCAATTGTAGAATCATGTCTTCGAATAACTCAAACAACCAGTTTCCATTACGCTCAATTCTCGATAAGGAGAAGTTGAGTGGGACCAATTTCCTTGATTGGCAAAGGAATTTGCGCACCGTTCTTATGCAAGAACAGAAAGAGTATGTCCTTGCACTACAAGAAAACAGCTTAATAACGACGGAAAAATTCCGTCGGAAACACCCTGTTTTCCGTCGGAAATCGTGTTTCCGACGGAATTCCGTCGGAACGTGTCGTCGTAATAGTATTTGTCGGAAAATCGGCCTTTTTCGACGGAAATTTCGACAGATTTTAGCATCGGAAGAGGTTTTCAAGGTACAGAAAAGTCCGTCGGAAATTTCCGACGAAAAATGATTCCGTCGGAAATTTCCGACAGAAATTCCGTCGGAAAACCCTTTTAAAAAAACAAAAAAAAAAGCCCGCACCACCCCCACCGCTAAACCGCCACCTCCACCGCAACAAATTAAATACAAAAAACTCCTCAAATATTCCCCACAACCACCACCGGCCACCCTAAGCGAACCACCACTGACCACCTAAACCAAAACTAACCCAGATCCACCACCAACACCTAAAACCAACCCTCACCCACCCACCTAAAACCGACCAGACACACCACACACCCACACCAAAATCCACCTAACCCCAACGGCCAAACCCTGACCAAAACTAACCAAAACCCCACCACCCAAACCTAAACGACCCTGACCAAAACTAACCAAAACCCCACCACCCAAACCTAAACCCAAACCCTGACCTAGATCTACACCACCCCGCCACCGACAAGTCCACCGCCACCGACAAGTCCACCGCCACCGACAAGTCCACCGCAATTCATTATAAAATTTTTAAAAAAAATCTCAAAAAAACAAAAATAAGTAAGATAAAAGGTAAATACCTTGAATTTCACCAACAAAACCACGAAAATGGCTCAAATTTGGGGTTTAAAGGTCAAATTCGACCATGAAAACTCTAGATCTAGAGTTTTCATGGTCGAATTTGACATGAAAAACCTTACTTTTGTTCAAAAAATTAATTAGGGCTTCACGAATTAGTGTAAATTTTGGGTTGTTGTTACCAAAAATTAATTAGGGAGAAGAAAAAGGGGCGAAAACCCGAAAAATTAATTAGAACAAAGGAAAAAGAAAAGGGGAAAGGGAGAAGAAAAAGGGGCGAAGAAGAGGAGGAAGGAGGAATAACAGGAAGGAAGAAGAAGGGGCGGAGAAAGGAGGAGGAAGAAAAAAGGGGCGGAGAAGGAGAACAGGGAATGAGGGAGGAGAGAGAAATGAAGGGGTAAGGGTAAAGGGGCGGGTTTAAATTAGGGTTTCAGATTTTTTGTTTTTTTTTTTTAAAAAAAATCAAAATTCCGTCGGAAACTTTAATTTCCGACCGAAAAATCCGTCGGAAGTTTCCTACGGAATAAAATCCGTCAGAAAACACTTAATTTCCGACGGAAACTCCAGATCCGTCGGAAATTTCCTACGGAAATAAAATCCTTCGGAAATTAAGTGTTTTCCGACGGATTTTCATGTCCGTCGGAATTGACCCTTTTTCTAGTAGTGTTGAAGCCCGAGGCTCCCAATGAGGAGGTGACTCAGGCTGCCCTTAACCGATGGCAAGTGGCCGATCGGGATGTCAAGTGCGTTGTGCTAGCCACTATGTCTCTTGAGCTTCAGAAAACCTTCTTCGAGAAGGAATCGGCCTATGAGATCATATCTGAGTTACAGAATATGTTTCATGAGCAGGCTCGAACTAAAAGGTTTGAAACCCACAGGCAGATCAATGAGACTAAACTTAAGAAAAAATAGCCAGTTAGCCCACATGCACTCAAAATGATTGGATTATTTGAGAACATGGCAAGGCTTGATGCGGGGTATTCAACTGAGATGGCTATTGACATCATTCTCCATTCCCTTCACAAAGGCTATGACCAGTTCAGGATGAACTACAACATGCATAGCATGGAGAAAACCCTCACCGAGCTTCATGGCATGTTGAAGCAAGTTGAGCAGACGCTCAAAGATGAGGGAAAGCATGACTTGTTAATGATAAAGAAGGGCAAACTGTTCAAACGACAGACAAAAAGAAGAAGGCCTTCATGGGGAAAGGAAAAAAGAACTTTCCGCCTAAGCCAAAAGCTACCAAAGACAACAAGGAAAAGAAGGTAGCGTCTTCTAAGTTTGACTCCGAATGCTTCTATTGTAAGAAGAAGGGACATTGGAAGAGAGACTGCCTCAAGCTCAAGGAAGATAAGAAGAACGGAACCGTTGCTTCTATATCAGGTATTTACGTTATAGACTTTAACTTCACTAACACAGCTTCATGGGTATTAGATACCGGATGTGGCTCACACCTCTGTTCTAATTCTCAGGCACTAAGGAACACTAGGAGGCTAGCGAAGGGAGAGATCGACCTCCGGGTTAGAAATGGAGCCAGGATTGGTGCTATATCCGTAGGATCTCTTAGTTGTCTTTGCCCACGGGGCTAGTTTTGGAACTTGACAATGTTTATTGTGTTCAAACATTACCAAAAATATTATTTCAATTTCGGCGTTGGACGCCAAAGGTTTTGAATTTCGAGTTAAAGACCAATCATGTTCATTTTATCTCGATAATGTTTTATATGGTACGACACATTCTGAAAATGGTCTTTATGAGCTATGTTTAGACAAAAATATTTATAACGTCAATAATCCCACTAAGAAAGCTAAGACTACACAGTCTAGTCAAACCTACTTGTGGCATTGTCGCCTTGGCCACATTAACATCAAACACATCAAAAAGCTTCTATAAGAAGGCATTCTAGACTCATTTGATTTAGAATCATTTGAAAATTGCAAAGGATGTTTACTAGGCAAGATGATAAAGCAACCATTCTCCAAGTTAGGAGAAAGGGCCGGTGACTTATTGGGCCTAATACATACCGATGTATGTGGGCCAATGAGTACACCCGTAAGAAATGGTTATCGGTATTTCATAACCTTCATGGACGACTATAGTAGATATGGATATATCTATCTAATGCCGCACAAATCTGAATCGTTTGATAAATTCAAAGAATTTCAGTGTGAAGTTGAAAATCAACTTGGCAAGAAAATCAAAGCGCTTCGATCGGATCAAGGTGGCGAATATTTGAGCCAAGAATTCGATGACCATCTGAAGGATCATGGCACAGCTGCGGGTGGTTTCTTGGTGCTATTGTGCTAAGTGGTGGTGGTGGTGGTACGTGAATTGCTAGGTTGTGGTTGTTTGTGAAATTTGATTTTTATATTTTTTATTTTTTTTAGCTTGTTAATACTTTAGTATACCCTTATTTTTCAATAATCACGCTTATGATCTTTTGCCTAGGAGTCCGCAATTCCCTCCTTTGTTGCGAGTAATTCATAACGGAGGAAGTATAAGAATTTAGCTTTGATGGTGTAGTTATTAAATGAATTAAAATTTATCATAATTTATTTGTAAATACTGATACGTGATACCTATTTTGATTAAATTTCTACAATTGATTAAATATGATTTAAATTTATGTAATTTTATTAATTTTTTCCCATGTGCAGTACCAATTTTGTTTTTTGTTTTAGACAGAACCAGTTTAATTACTTAAATGTGTACTATGTAGTATTCCCTCCGTCCCATAATATTTCGGACGTTATGGTAGACACTTAGTTTAAGAAAACTGCAAGTGGGTCCATTTAAAATATTTGTTTATTGTATAAAAATTCCCTTTTGTATTTTTATATTGTAAGAAAACAACAAAGTGGGGTGAGAGTGGGATAGGTGAGGAGAGAGAAAATATGGGAAAATATTTTTTTGTTAGTGGTCACATTCCATTTTTAGTAATGTGTCAAGTATTGTGGGACGAACGAAAATAAGAACTATGTCAAGTATTATGGGACGAAGGGAGTACATCTTTCCCCCCATTAATGGATACACTTTAGGGCTTGTTTGGTTCGCCTTATTTTTGCTTATTTGAACTTATGTGATCTGATCTAGTCTGATTTGATCTGATCTGGTTTGATTTGATTGTCTGATTTGACTAAACTTTGCCCTTAAGTGTACGATAATGTATAAGGAAAAAATATATCAACTGGATCTTGTTAGATTCGTAATAATTTTATTAATACGTAATTTTCTTAATTTTTTTTTATTACAAAATTAAAGATATTTAGCGATAAAAAATTACACATAAAATTATGATATGATCTAAACTTATTTTTTTCTGATCTGATTTGAACTTTAAAATTAATTCATATTTCATATATATATATATATATATATATATATATATATATATATATATATATATATATATATACACACACACATATATATATATATACACACACACATATATATATATACACACACACACACACACACACACACACACACATATATATATATATATATATATATATATATATATATATATATATATATATATGTACACACATATATATATGTACATATATACATATATACATAGGATATATATATGTGTATATGTTTGTGTCAAAAAAAAGTGTATATGTATGTTTGTGTAAAAAAAAGAGTGTATATCAATAACCCATATAAAAGTTCAAGAGGGAATCATTGTAGCTTAGTAACAGTAACTCCTTATGAATAGTGCAAACTGGCGTTATTACTACCTTGCCCTTGGTATTAATGCATTGCCAAATCTGCCCTTGCTTGCTTTGACTGGATTTACTTGCATAGATGGATTTCCTTTTTTGCTTGCAGAGGTGGATTTCTAGAACACTGTTGTACTTACTGCCAGCTAAGATGTTAATTTGGTTTGATGGTTGATAATTCACATCATGATTATTTATTCAGCGATAAAAAAGGATGACATGAAAGGAATGGTGCATTTCCTGCCGTGTATTATTTATCAATTAGTGTTAAAGCTCTGTTGAATCTGATTTTGAAATTAATTTCTGTTATAATTTGGTTAAGCTAATGTAATTTGGAAATGGGAGTGGGTGATTGAGGTTTGAGTTGTTGGACCGTACAGTATTTGATACTGTTTCTTTGCTTAGGTCGGTGTTCATGAACCTAAAAATTTTGCTCATTCCTAAGACAGTATATATATATATATATAGAGAGAGAGAGAGAGAGACATACACATCCATTCATGTGGGGTGTGTGCGATCTTCTTTTTGTAAGTGTATTTTTGTTATGTTGTTCTTAGTGTTGTTGGTTTCTTTACTATTCTTGGTTTATTTGTTGATCCTTCTTTTAAGAAAAAAGAAACATCAGTGTTTTGTTTAGTGTAGTGTAGTTCTTTTTGTTATTGATGCTGTATGAAACTCTACTGTTCTGCTGTGTTTATATAGAAATTTTGTATCAAACTGCTTCATTGTCGACTGTTTTCCGTTGTTTTTTGAGCTGTATGGTGTTTAGGGATACCAGTGTTTCTTTTCAAGTGTGAATTTGCATGAACACCCATTGTTTAAGTTTTAATTGGTCAATCTAATTGGAAATAATTTGTGTCATTTTTGGTTGTGTATTGTATTTTAATATACAATTGAAACGGTTTAAATTTTTGGGGTATCAGCCAGCTTAATTGTTAGCCTTTTCTTTGTTGTTGTTTGGCTTGTATGGTGCTTAGAGATACAATTGTTTCTTTTAAATATGTGGTTTTGGATGGACGTCTACTATGTATTTCTGTATTAGTCAATTTAGTTGTTTTACATTTGTGTTTTGTTGGGTTGTGTATCATACATTTTATATACAATTGAGACTTGTTTTATGGGGATGTAATCATTATTTATGTGTCGATTTCAGAAAACTTTCAAGTGTCGAGGTGCTTGTTGATATTCTTGGTTTGTTGCTGCTTTGCAAGGGTATTGCTTTTTCAATGGTACGTAACTTTGAAATACTTTCTTATGTGGCTTGCTTTGGGTATGCATGTTTTATATATGTTTTGTTTTTTCGGGTTGTTTGCTTTTTTGTTGAGGGTGTGGTGTTTAGTAATTATGGGTGTCATTAGGCAGGTTATACTTTTTCCTCATCCTTCTGTTTGGTTTATTGTGTTGTTTTTTTGGGATTTTAGTGCTGGGGTTTTGGGTTGTCTGGGTATTAGTTAACAGTCTTAAAGTAGATGAGTGTGGGCCTTGGTATTGGTGAAATGAGGGGATATGAGGTTTAAGATTGATCAAACAAAGATGTTGAAGGTGTAGTTACTGGTAGCCTGCCCTTAAATAGTTCATACTATCTGACATGGCTTGTGAATAAGGGAGTTGAGTTGTTTAGTAGGCTGATTCTGCTTGAGACTTGTAATTTGGCTATAGTGCCTGTTATGGTTTCAGTAGTTGTGCAGCTTGTGTTAGGGGAGTGTCCATTTTTGCCTTTGTGTACGGGATTTCAATCTAAATGTGGTTACTGCCATTACAGGTTATGGCTGCTCGGCCTAACGAGGTTTACATTCCCTTTGAACCTCTGTTGAAAAAGATCACTGATTGGCTACAGTTTCAAGCACCAGTTTATGGATTCATAGATAGTGCTAGGAATAATGTCTGGGTGCAAGTCAAGCGATCAAACAATGGAGCACGCTTAACATTCTTTGGTGGTGATGCAAGTACAGTTCAAGAATCTCGTGAGAGGGCAGCTTAGAAGGCTGTGAAAAAAATGATTCATTTATTTGGCATTAAGGTGTCTGCTTTCACATATGATCAGATTAGACTCCATGAATTGTGTTTGAAGCTATTTAGGAATAAATGTGCTGAGGTATTGCAAGAGAAGGGCAAATCCTTTGGGCAAGGTGCAGGGGAAAGTTCAGGACATACCCTGTTTGGTAGTGGTTTTCATATTTCCATTGACTATGCAGAAGTATTAGTGATTGTTGTGCGAAAGACTGGTGCATCTGTGACAGTTATAGAAACTACTTGGGTGGAAGGTCATGGCTTCGTTTCGTGGGTTATGGTTAATTGTCCACGTAGTAGTAATGGGATGGAGTGCATTTTTAGTGAGTTCAGTCCTTTGGCAAGTGTTGCTGAACAAAAGGTTGCAAAGAAGGCTGTCTTTTACTTGGCTTGTAGATACAATCTGGAGATAGTTGATGCTAATTATGGGGCTACAGAAAAGTTGAGTAGAGAGTGTTACTTGCTGAGGGAGAAGTATTTAATTTTAAAGGGGCATCTTGAACGGTTGGAGCAGACATCTCAGCTTCCTGTTGCCACAAACTATGTGGTTCAGGAGGAGAATGTGTCTCAAATTTGTAAGGAGATACCGGTTCCTGTCAGCAACACTACGTCTGCTACTCCTGCTAAGCGAAAGAAGCTACTGCAGATAGCTCATGAAGAGGAAGTGGGGGTAGGTACTTCAGATCAGGCAGCGTCTGGTTTGTTGGAATTAGGTCGGCTGTTTGGTAATGTTAAGACTGATTAGTTAGTGCTTAGCAGTTGTAAGGGGTTGACATGCTCTATTTTGTGGAAATATGTAGAACAGCAATCAAAAGATGCTGATTTTGTTTCTGTTTAAATTTTGAAAAAAAGGAAAGGCCTACTAGGCTATAGAACCTGGTTATTTGGGTTGTAATGTCAGTGTAACTAGAGTGGCATTTATAAGCATGCCACCGCTTTTGTTGTAATGGTGTTTCCAATGTAAATATCTATGGAATAGTACTTTATTTACATGTGTTTGTTGCAATTTTAATGCCATTATTAATGCTTGCAGTTATTAGCTTAAGGTTTGCATTCCTTCTTGCGTTGTGGTATAAAATAGTAATTCAAATCTTCTTCCCAGTATAAAATAGTAACTGATACATATTGTGTAATGTTTAGCCTATACATGCCAATATATATTGCTAATGTTAGGATGCAGATTTATAGCGCATACATTAAAGTCCAGTATTTTAGTGGTTTTGTTTTAGTATGTGGTTCTTTGCAAAAAAAATAAGGAATTACTGGTTTGATCTGTGTGTATTATTATTGCTTTCTAATTTACAGAATGGTTACATCTGTATTCTGTCATGCAAAATCTAGCAAAAAATCCAAAACAGCATGGTTGATTGCCAGTATGGTATTCCTTATTTATCAAGTAAAAGTTGCAACAGAGCTAATCGAGCTCAGCAACGATCATCCCAAATAGCAGTACAAGGGTAAATGCTTACACATAGTTGTTATATGTTACTTAGCTTTCTGCTTCCAAGGAGTGCCCTAATTTAATTATTGGATTTTAATAATTGCCTATTAATAGCCAACAACAAGATGACCAGTCTTCTTGTATACGAGTTTCAAAAAGGAATCGACTGCTGAATGGATTGCCAGGGGTGCACTCAGATAGGTAAACGACTGTGCACTGGGGTGATTTTTGGGATGACGTTTATTGGTTATAGATTATAGTAATGTGCATGACCACATGTGTAGATCTCAGTTAGTTTGTGTTTCTCCTACGAATTGTATTGATGGCCATCAAGAATCTTTAAGGTAATCATTAGTGAATCTAGAAGTATATGCAATTGTAACATGGTATGTGGGAATGTAGTTGCTTTGTCTGGTTGTTGTTGACACAATTTGATTGTATTCAGTAATCAGCATGGAGTTAGACATTTACCTCGAGAACGTGTAACTAAGAAAAAAACGCAGCATCTATGATATGGCTCGGTCACAATCGAAAAGGTACAAGTCTTAGAAATTAGTGTTAGAGGTTATCTAAGATAAACATATAGTTCTAATTATGTTTTTCATATGTAGTGGTTCAGTACTGAAGAAGAGGAAATCTACTTCTAAGCCAAAGTCGCACTGTATGTTGCTGAGCAACTTTTCTTAATATGGTTGTTAGTTCTATGATACTGAATTTGTGCATTATGTGAAATTAATTGGATTAATTGAATTTGTATCAATGCCAGATATTCCTGCTGCTATGTCTGGGCAGCCACTGTCAATGGAGCCTCTGAAATTATCGCCCCCTACACAATGTGTACATTGCGCTACAAAAAAATTTGCTTTTGAGACTTTGAATTTTTGTTGTGGTGGGGGAGAGGTTAAGATAGTGACAAATGAATACCCTTCTGAACTGCAGCGTTTGTTTATGTCAAAAGATGAAGATGCAGTTCACTTCAGAACTTATGCTAGGTTATACAATAATTTGTTTGCCTTTAGTTCTATAGGCGGGAATTTTGATGCAAGCACTTACAAGGGTATATATGTATTTAAAATGCACGGGCAAATGTATCATTTTGTTCCAGATTTACTGCCCGATAAAGGCACTCCAAAGTATTTGCAGCTCTATTTTTACGATGGACAAAATGAGGCTAATAATAGGCTTAGGTGCTTTCCAGAGGTCCGTCAAGATGTGATTGAAATTCTGATGCGAGTTTCAGAGCCGAATCCATATGCAGTGTTCTTTCGATATCTCAGAGATAGACATGTAACTTCTGATACCAAAATTGTCCTTAATCAAAGTACAGTGCTAGACCAACATGTTTACAATGCACCTGCTGTAGATGATGTTGTGGTCATATGGCCAGAAAATGCTTCTT
Source organism: Chenopodium quinoa (assembly GCF_001683475.1). Lineage (NCBI taxonomy): Eukaryota > Viridiplantae > Streptophyta > Magnoliopsida > Caryophyllales > Amaranthaceae > Chenopodium > Chenopodium quinoa. Next base: position 20,799 of record NW_018745326.1, read on the forward strand.
CTAGCCAAACTTTGAGTCCTCATATCTTACTGTCTGGTAAATCTGCTATATCTCATAGAATTTACCATAACTATGGTTGTTATGACCCATTGCAGTATCCTTTGTTATTCCCTCGTGGGGAATGTGGTTGGACTCAAGGCTTAAAAAAACAGTCTCACAGTAGATCGAGGAACACAATTCCATTGCCAGATCCAATTATGTCATGTGCTGTGCACAGTGCTGAGGATTTGTTGAATGAAGAAGACAAAAGTACATTCTCCAGACACATTTACACTAAAATTACTTATATGTAATACTGTTTGTTTTCTATCTTCCAAATTATGAATAATTGTTTATGCTGTTGTTATGCAGGAGCGTGTAAAAAGAATACTAGAGCTGATAAGTTCATTTCTGCAAGAGAGTATTATGCCTACAAGTTGCAAATTCGGCCTGAGAACATGTTGTTGCGAGCTGGGAGGTGTTTCCAGTAGTATATAGTTGACATGTATGTCAAAATTGAAAACACTAGGCTTGATTACTTTTGAAATAACCAACAAAGTATACGGGCTGATCTATATCAAGGTATTCTGGATTCATTGGACTATGGGGAAATTGTTGCTAAAAATGTAGGGCGTAGAGTAATATTACCTCCAACATTTATTGGAGGACCTCGTGACATGAAGAAACGTTACCTAAATGCCATGGCCTTGGTTCAGAGATATGGGAAACCAGATCTATTTGTCACTATTACTTGCAATGCTAACTGGCCTGAAATAAAAGCTGAGTTAAGCCCAGGTGAAACAGCACAAGATCGGCCTGATTTAATAGCTAGGATATTCAGAGCCAAAATACTGTTGCTGAAGAAAGAAATATTGGTGAAATAGATTTTTGGTGAAGTCGCTGCAATGGTGTATGTTGTTGAGTTCCAAAAACGAGGATTACCACATGCTCATTTCTTGATCATCTTGAAATCAGATTGGAAGCTGAAATGTCCTGTTGATTATGATAAATATGTGTGTGCTGAAATACCTCCTGTTAGCAATAGTAACTTGCGACGGACAGTGCTTGCACATATGATGCATGGCCCCTGTGGTGTGTTAAATCCACAATGTCCCTGCATGCGTAACAAGGGTGGTATGTTGTCTTGTAAAAATAAATATCCTAAATAGTTTTCAAACGACACATCTAATAACAAAGATGGCTATCCCATCTATCAACGACGTGATACTGGGGAACAAGTAAAGATCCGTAACACATACCTTGATAATCAGTGGGTTATCCCGTACAATCCTTATCTTTCTTCATTGTTTGATTGCCACTTGAATGTTGAGGTTTGTTCCACAATTAAAGCAGTGAAATACCTATACACATATGTATACAAGGGGCATGATAAGGTTTCATTCAATATAGTACCTGGTGAGTCCGACTGTGTTGATGAAATAAAACAGTTCCAGTCAGGTAGATGGGTTTCCCCTTGTGAAGCAGCGTGGAGAATATTTAGTTTTGATCTGTTTGAAATGCATCCTCCCGTTCTTCCTCTACAGGTTCATTTTCCTAATGAACAAACTGTCCATTTACATCCTCATGAAAGACTACGTGCTGTTGTTGCTAATTCTAAACGTTCTCGTACTCAATTGACTGAATTTTTTGCAGTCAATGCAGCTGTTGAAGGTGGTACAGGCTACTTATATGGTGAATTTTGTGAGCATTATAGATGGGACGCAGGTACTAAGCAATGGAAAGAAAGAGTGTTAGATCTATTTTCTGTTGGGTGTTTGGCATTTGTGTATCCTGCAGAAGGGGAACGCTTTTTCTTACGACTGTTATTGCTTAATGTCAGAAGTCCAACTTCATTTGAAGGGCTTCGAACTGTTAATGGTCATGTGTATCCAACTTTTTATGATGCGGCATTGAAGTTGGGACTAATAGAAAATGATAATGTTGCGGACTTAACATTGTGTGAAGCTTCAGAGGTCCAGATGCCTGATGCTTTACGCCGTTTATTTGCAACAATACTTATTTTCTGTCAAACGGCTGATCCGCCTGTCTTGTGGAAGAAATTCTACCCTTTTTTGTCTGAGGATTTCAGGTATAAATACGCGAACAATGACTTTAGGATTCAGCATTTGACTGTTCGTTCTGTTGAGGGGTACCTTGAAGCTATGGGGAAATCGTTGTCAGCTTTTGGATTGGATCATTTAATTGCTCATGTTGATGCTGAGATCAGAAGAACAAAGGATATTGTGGATGCTCTTGATGCTCCTATTCCACCAGAAATTCTTACATGTCGTTCTAGATTGAACCATGAACAAAATGCTGCCTTCTCATGTATCATGCAATATGTAATGGATGGGAAACTAGGTGCTTTTTTCATAGATGGCCCGGGAGGAACTGGGAAAACATTTTTATACAATGCATTGTATGCAGAGCTTAGACTAATGAACAAGATTGTGTTGCCGACAGCAACATCAGGTATTGCTGCATCGAACATACCTTCGGGACGTACAGCTCATTCAAGGTTTAAAATCCCACTTGATAGTGATGCTTCTCTGGCATGTGCTGTTCCTAAACAGGGTAGTTTAGCAGCATTACTTAGGGAAACATCACTGATAATATGGGACGAGGCTTCAATGGATAAGAAACAGAATATTGAGTCTTTGGATTTACTATTGTAGGATGTGTGTGATAATAAACTCATGTTTGGAGGTAAGACTGTTGTGTTTGGAGGTGATTTTAGGCAAGTTCTGCCAGTAGTTCCTCATAGATCAATGAAAGAAGCAGTTGAAACCAGTATTGTTACATCATATTTATGGCCTAAATTCATAAGGTTCAGGTTGATAGAAAATATTAGAGCTCGGGAAGATTTAACATACTCTGAGTTCTTGCTTGCCTTGGGTAATGGTGAGCTACAGAATTCAGAAAAAGCGTATGTACAGATTCCAGACCAAGTAGCTCAATTTTGTGAATCCGGAAACAATTTCATATCTGATCTCATAGAAGCAACGTTCCCTGAAATGATGCAAGGTAACCTTGGTACTGATAGATTTATTGATCGAGCAATCCTAACACCATTAAACGATGAAGTGGATTCGATTAATGCATTCATGATAGAAAAATTTGAAGGCAGAGCTGTTATATACAAGAGTTTTGATATCATGTTGAATGATACATGTAATATATATCCTACGAAATTCATGAATAGCTTGTGCCCAGGAGGAATGAGCCCTCATGAGCTTGTGCTGAAGGAGAACTGTCCGGTAATTCTTTTAAGGAATCTTTTACCTTCGTCTGGTTTGTGCAATGGCACCCGTCTTACTTGTAAGAGGTTTTTCCCAAACGTTATCCAATGTGTAATTGCTACAGGACAGTACAAAGGAGATCATGTTTTCATCCACAGAATCAATTTAAGACCATCTGGTTCTATGAATTATCCTTTCCAATTTGAAAGGAAACAGTTTCCCATCAAGTTAAGCTTTACAATGACAATAAACAAATCTCAGGGGCAGACTCTTAATCAGGTGTCTATACATCTTCCACGCCCATGTTTTTCTCATGGTCAGCTATATGTTGCTTTGTCAAGGGCTAAAAAGGCAGAAGATGTTGCTGTCTTTTATGCTAAGCCTCCAGATCAACACCCTCAAAACACTGTACAAAATGTAGTGGCTTTTGAAGTGTTGAGGTTGGCAGGTGTATTGCATCATAATATAGAAGAAGAGACATAAATATCTATTTTTAATCAGAGCATTAGAGTAGGACTTCAAAGTATGTTCCCTTTTGTTTCTTTGAAATTAAACAAGTTTTATATATTTAAGAAGACAGCTGATAGTTCATAGTTATATATTGACAGGATGAAGGAATCCTAAGGCAAAAAACAAGGAAAATCCACCATTAATCATGGTGTTCACGTGATGCGGTTCATGTATTCATTTGATTCTTCTACTCTTCTTGATAATACATTGTAGAATTTGATTTTTATAAATTGTTATGGAGTAATGATGAATCTTGTGAATGTACATTATTTTTTGCATGCTGACTGCTGTGCTTCTGCTGTCATTCTGCAGTTATAACTTAGAAGATATGGAGGAATATATTCTGCACCTTCTGGTATTGTAGCTTTATCCTCCATTGAAGAGCAGGTTTGGGGTATTGAGTCTAATTATCAGTTATTTTTAATAACCGAATATGAATTTCATGATCAAGGTTTATTTTTCGTATTGAACAAAAAATTGTTTCTAACTTGCTTTTTGTTACTTCTGCTTTCAATATTGTGCACCAATGTACTAGGTTTGTTATGACAAAGATTGTTTAGTTTTGCTATTTGGTTCATTTAAAGAGTTGTTTACAGAAATGTATACATATATCAGGAGAATTAATATAGTTTATAGCATTTTTCTTTCTAAGATTCTTCAGACTTTAATTCTTTTTAAAATTTTCAAGCTGTGGTTATATGAAGGTGAATAGATCCGGCTAATTACAATTTGACTTAAGTATATAACTAATATTGAAAGCTTGTATTTACAGTAATGACTAGCATATACACAGAATGTTTGAACCACCAAAATATAGGCTTGTTCTGAAAAGGTATGCCTGGTGTCACTGTTCAATGACATGTTAGTTGTTGTGAACCCACACTATTTTATATGTTACATTGAACATATCATCAGATTATCTAATTAGATTGCTGGTAGATGTAATAGCTGAGCACCTAGAGTATGCTATCTTATTTACTCAGTGCTTTCATCAATGAACATTAGTATAGGGTGCATTCGAATTTATATGCAGGTGGCTACATGATAGACCTGTAACAGAAAATAAACATGTTATTGGTTGTTGGATGTAGCTAGGACCTGAGCTAGATAAAGATTTGCTTAATAGTTAATTTGACATGAGAAAGATTCCAATTCCTACTAGATAGATAGATTGGCTTAAGAAAGAAATATCATAAATGCTTATAAAAGTATTTGACTTGACTGGGACAGAGCAAGCAGTAAGTAGTTGTTATAGCCTCTAAAACATATGACATACCCAGGACAGTAGTTAGTATCTAATTGTTACCCAATTGGGTCTTTTCATCTAAATAATTATCTTGTGAAAAACGAGTTAAAACAATCACAATCTCCTTCCCTTTCAGGAAACTATTACATCTTATAGTAAACTGAACCTGAAGGCAGTTTAAATAGAGGAAGTCTTATACTTTATAAAAGCAGAAAAGTGCTTCCTTCTTTTTTTGGGTTTTTTTTGTTTTTGTTTTTTTTTTTCCCCGGTTACCTCTTCTCAATCTACCATGCTTATTGTTATGCCTTTAAAATTTAAGCTTTTGGGAACATGTTATATCAAACATGGTGGTTTAAATGCCTAGACGTTCTTTGTGTGCTCTTCCTTTATCTAGAATCTCATTTCAACATGCTCCAGGTTATTCAATGAAACTAGAAACATTACTAAATCTTTAAAGCCCATTAGACATATACATTCCATGATATTAATACAATAAACCTGCTCTTATTGCTAATGCTGGAATCAAATGTACATGCCAAGCAGTTTTCTACACTTACTATTAATCTTATTCAAAACAGTACATTAAAGAGTCTTTTAACTGAGCTGAACTCTAAATCCTAACATACCTGCAGCCTAATGGACAACTATTTCTAACACAATAGGATCGCTATTTTGTAGGAAAACAGCCCCAATTTTTCCATAGCATACACCTCCACTGGAATACACTTGTGACATTCTCTCTTTAATTCTGCTACAGATAGTAGCTTATCAAAGCAACTGTCTTCAACATTGTATTCGATACAACCTCTTATGCGGGTTACTGGGAGGCTACAAACTATGTAACTTTTATAGGAATGTCAAAGTATTGTTTTAATGCCAATGATTATACTTAAGCAGTACATTAATGTTTGCTGACCACATTTGACGATGTTTATTCACAATTTTTACCTTACATGTTTAGCTAGTCAAATGTTTACAATGACTGGAACTTACATACTTGACTGTTATGACCCTGTCATGTTAAGCAGTTTTGAAATGACGCAAACCAGTCATTACAGAAAATAAAACACAAGGTTATTAACTACCTAATAATTTTGAGCTTATCCTATGCAATCTATCATAATGACAAAGTTACAATTACTCTTCTTGTTGAGCATTGTTATGAATTTGTAAGCTTGCCGCTCGAAAATTTAATTCCGTTATATTATACATGTTAGATTTCTGTAATCTTTCTATTATTACACACTGGCTTTTTTCAAAGGCATTACCCTGCATGATTTAATACTGCAGTCTTACTTAACACATAAATATTAATTTTTCATAACATGCCTATTATACAGATGCAATACATAATTGCCTTTCTTACATAAGTATTAAACATTAACTAACTGATTTTCCACATCTTGTAGTGAATACTTAACGCCTTTATTATTACACACCCATACTACTTCAAATAATACATATTTGATGCTAATATATTAGTCAAACATGTGAACCAGAAAGCAGTTCTATGTGGAAAGCTATGCTGGCCCAAGCATCACCTCAAATACTAGAGGAAAACCTGTTTGATAAATCACTAGAGCACCTAAACCAACTACGGCAAACACGTGTTCGTAGAACGCATTCACACCATTTCATAGTACACATGATATAATGCTACCTTCTTCTCGAACTACTCTTAAGTCCACACACCATTGTTTCCTTTTGTGCCGAAGAAGAACAGTTGTGCATGGATCTGCTGTCCAGAAATGCATTGTAGCAAATGGTACTGGAACAACCTTTTCACAGCAGAATTTAGAAACAACCAGTAGTTAAAAATTTGCTAATACTAATATGATACACAAGTGTGTATAGAAAATATACAGATCTACAGCTTACAGACAATGAAACTTACAATAATTCCTTGGAAAATAACCAGAGGGTTAACCACATATGTAAATGATGGATAAGGACATTGTTGTTGCATTAACCTTAAGTGATTTTCCATTTCTGCAAAAGACAATGGAAGCCTCCTTCGAGTAACCCTGGTTTGGGTAACTGGTGTACCAAGATTGGTTTTATCATGGCCATCATATGAAAAAATTTTAGTATGGAATATTTTTCTACCTTTATAGTACATCATCAAGGTATCTCCAACTTCGATATCATTATCTGAGATGAACTCTTTCCAGCCTCCCTCGACATACATTCTAGTGATCATATTTCCAGATTTGGTTCTTCTAATAACAATATCCCATGCTGGTCCATCACTACCGCGGAACATCTTGGCTGCTTCACATTGATTGTATAAGATATGATAAAAAAAAACAGGAATCTCCTAAATCACAGCAAAAAACACAGTTAGTTGGTGGGAGCAACATATATATGTATATATATGTATATATGTATATATGTATTATATGCATATATATATATATATGAATTATTTCTCATAAAAGTTGAAATGTATACATACTGCCATATCTTTGTGTTCTTCTTCAATTCTGAGTATCCATCTCATGATAGCATTGTTTTCAGCCTAACAACATAAGAAGCTGAGAAATTAGCTAAAGGCATGGAAAAACTTATCTAAAACACAAATACAAATAATAGACTTAACAAGGTCATCACAGACCATCTTTACCATGGGTAGACACTTTTAAACAAATACTAGAACTTGAGTTCTCACAATAGCTTGGATAGTACCTTTATATAATAAATGATACCTTTCAAAAGAATCTAATTTATTAACTGTAGCCATGTGAAGTGCACCATATCCAAATATCTACATAATATAAATTCATATGTCATTGATCAATCAACACGGAAAAAGACTATCTTATATGTGTTGAACCATTCATTACACTTTATATACCAACAATGAGGATTAGGTAACAACATTTTTTAAAAAACAAATGGCAATGGACAACTAAATTAGATTATTTATATGAAATCAAATGTTTGAATCGTGGTTGGTATAAAGGAAATAATAAACTTGGTTGTTTAGTGCACCTTAAGAAACCAATACTGTATTAAAGTATTATTATTGATAAAATGAACAATAAAAAATGTTTGAAACTCAGAGTTCATTATATTTGGTTTTTTGTTTTTCCCCTTGATCTAGGGTTATTTCAAGTCTCTTGAACTTGCATTTTTTCATATAATCTACAAGCTCAATACTTTTAAGGATTGTTAACAGACATAGCCATACTTTTATGATATCACAATCTTTTAAGTAGGCATTCAATAAGTAAACTTTGCATAATAAGAAAATAGTTCAACAACACAGTGTCACAGACCCCCCCCCCCCCCAACAAAAAAGGGTAAATAATTCCTTAATTATTGTAGATAGGATAATAGTCTCAAGTCACGTGTGGGTTAACTTAATCAATTTTAAGAAAACTCTTTTTTTTTAAATGACAAATTTAAAAAGTCTAGATTTAACCCTTGACATAGTTTGTTACTCCATACTATACAGTTTTTTCATATCTAATCAGTTCACATATGTTGGGTTTATATAAAATAGGGTTTAATAAGAGGTACCTAAGTACGAAGTACAAATAAATTTAGAAAAATGTTTTCCAGCGACTAATTAAACAACCAAAACCCTAACGACTATGGAACTCTAAAAATTGTGAATATGGAATAGAGAGAGTATTGTTACAAAAAGTAGAAAGCTAAGATAACCCAAGGAATATAATTTATAAACTTATCGACATTAAGAGTAGATATATAGTTATACACACATAGCCAAGGTCATGATGAGCTATTAAGAACTAGAACTAATTAATGACTCAGTGTGGCTTGGATTTCTCTATCTCTTCCATAGTTAATAATCCCATAAGAAACCATTCTGATTTCCTACTTACTGCATACAAAATTATAGTAATACATATGGTTATTTTTAAGTCTACCTTGCATTTAAATCACATTCCAAAATCCAAAGTAGCAAAATATAATATTGAGCTCAATACTATACATGCATTACTATCATCCTTGACTAAGAATTTACATTACTTACTTGACACCATATATTAGGCCATGAACCTACATTTTTGGTTGGCTATTAAAACTTCGAATTGTAAATGCATTTGTAAACAAGTCGTATACTAATGGTTTTGCCAATTTAAGTAGAACGCAAAGCGTTACCGCATTCCGTAATGAATTGTGGTTAATTCAATTATAACTAACAACACCTTTGAACTAAAGGTTATTCTACACAGTTTGTACATATTACAATTTGGAAACAAATATATACAATTTACTTACTATAGAAGCAAGCACTTCACATAGTCACATGCACAAAAGAAAGTTACTTAAAGGACATCATAAATTGTACTTGATAGATGAAAGACCACATAAAATCTTTTATTATTTAAAAAATTGAATGGTATCTTACATAAGAAGTCTTCACAACCACTTAAAATCTTTACTCACATAACTTTACAGCTATTTGTGTTATTATATTATTTATATGTTGTACTATCCCTCAAATTAAGAAGACTAAATCTTTGCAACCCATGCTTGTAACTGTTTGAACTTGACATTACTTAGGGAAGTAGATGACTATCAACTACTGTTTGTGATTTTTAAAAGGCAACAACAAACAGAAATAGAAAAGACAAGCACAAAATAGATTAATTATCAAACATAGAAACTTATAAACAAGTAAGATAACGCATATCATTTCTGGAAATAATAATTAGAAAAACAAAGAATTCTAAGTAGCAAAAAAAAAAAAACAAAATTGTACTGGATAACTGTTCTAATCACTTGTAAGTATGGGCTGATTACTATTAGAACCTTTAATCCGTGTCAAAGTTGTTCAAATGATTACTCAGCTACTACTTCCTATTCTTGACTATAAATAGCAACCTCACTTCTTCCCAAAAAACGCCTTTACAACCCTTAGAATTTCACTTTTTCCTCTTAAGGTACTCTTATCTCTAAAGCCTTGAAATATAGAAATGTATGTATCTTTTAACACCATTCTGTACTGCATATTCAATTCAAGTGTTTACTCACTTATATTGTCATTATAGCCATAAAAGTTATACATCTGTAAAATAGCTTAACACAAATACATGCTATATTAGGAAACTGGTTAACTACCTATTGTAGTTTCTGTTCTGTAATAAATACAAGTGCCTGATTGTTTGTTGCTTTTATGTATAATTTCTTGATACATATTGCATGGAATCTTTTCTGCATAGTGTAAATTTCGTTAAATAAATTCCACTTATTAAATACTGCAGATTGAATTGTTGAAAGTTTTTTCCCATTAATATTTATTACTATGTCGAATATATAAAGAATATTCCAAGCTTAAGAATCTTTTGCATGGAAAAATACATACCAGACTGTATAGAACTATTGATTATATTTTTACAACGGATGATAGCACTTGTGTCAAAATATATTCGGCCTTCTGCACTTGAAAACTTCCTGCATCAGAACTTATAAATCTGCTATCAAGAAGTATTTTTCTGGGATTTATAGAAGATGATTTCATGAATCTGTAAAACATGTATTGTTACTTTGCATACAATGAATTTCACAAGTTACATATTGATTGGATCATATACCTTAATAGTGTTTGTAATGCCACAATATATGAGCTTTTAAAAATCTTGTGTTAAATCCATTTGTATACTTATATCAATATTAACTGTGGGATTTTACAGACTGCAATTGAAATACAATATGAAGCTTGAACCGGTTTATTTGGATGAACTTAACACTCAGAGCAAAGATTACAAGGTCAGAGTTACGGTTGCTGAAAAGGGTCGTCCTCGAGAATCACCTAAAAGCCAGGATTAGTCTTCCAAACTCTCATCATGGAAGATGAGAAGGTGAATATGCTTGAACTTGATACTTTATTTTTAACTTCTTTTTATATATATTTGTTCATGAAAAATCTTTGTTTTGGAGCACTGTTTCATAAGCCATAATATGCTAAAAAGTATTGGAATGAGAAATCTGCAACATTAACATATTAAGTAGCTATATTCAATCCATATTATACTGTCTATATCTAATAAGGAGTGGAAAACCGTATAGAATCTGCACAAACTTCTTTTTGATCAAAAATTCTATAGCTGTAATCATATGGATGCCTTAATAAAGTTGTCCTTATGTGTTCAATTCAAACCAGGAATTACATACTTGAAATTGCTTGTGTTTAGTTTAAACCATTTGTTGTTTTAAAAAGATTTACATATGCTGTTTAACTTTTGTTTTACTCATAGAAAAACAAGATGCGTTGCGCTCTTTTCGGAGAGCAGATAAAGGCTTATGAGGATATCTTAAAACCCACAGGAAAGTATGAGATATCTAGGGCTCCTATAGGTGTTGTGGATGATCAGTTCAAATTCAACCTTGAAGAACTTCCGTATCAAATGACTATTGGACAGCAAACTGTTGTGCAGAGGTTGAACCCTGAAGCTGGACCTATTATTCCCATGTATCAGCCTCTGTCGACTATTCCTAGGACAGCTGATCCAGACAGCAAATTTGGTATAAAATTGACTACAGTAATTGCAATTTTTTTAAACAATAAATCAAGTAGCTTTTGTTCTACCTTAATGCTGTTTATATTCCTTGGCTTCAGATGTTGTTGTAGTAGTTCTCTTTGTTGAAGAACAGCCACGCATGATTACTAATTCGCGTGGACGTGAGAGCCCAGTTCGTGAGATAGTTGTCACTGATACAAGGTTACATGAGCTTTGAATAGTTATTCCTTTAGCTTTTACAAGACTTATCATTTATCACTGAGCTGTTGTACTGACATATATTTCAAAATCCATGAAACAACCATGATCAATCTATCACTATTCAGCATGGAATGATCTTGCTATCAATGATTGTAATACACTCAACAACTGGGCTGACAGGTTCAATGTTGTTGGCTTCACTTCTCTTAGGGCTCAGAACACATCCAGAGGTTAATTACTTCCATATTTTTACAATTCTATTATA
>NW_018745327.1:0-28869 GCF_001683475.1 Chenopodium quinoa
GCATTTGATCAATGAAAGGCAAGGGGAAATGATCTTTACGGGTGGCTTTATTTAATTTTCTGTAATCAATGCACATCCGCCACCCTGTAACAGTTCTTGTGGCAACAGGCTCGCCTTTGTCATTCTTGACAACTGTCATACCTCCTTTCTTTGGTACTACTTGTACAGGACTAACCCACTTACTATCTGAGATAGGGTAGATTATTCCTGCAGCAAGCAATTTGAGAACCTCTTTCTTGACTACCTCCATCATAGTTGGGTTTAGTCTTCTTTGAGGTTCTCTAGAGGAGGCATGATCGTCCTCAAGAATGATCTTATGCATACAAAAAGAGGGATTAATACCCTTGATATCATCAATGGTATACCCAATAACATTTCTATATTTTCTTAAAACAGCGAGAAGTTTCTCTAATTCAATGTTATTAAGCTCAGCATTAACAATAACAGGGTATGTATTTTTGGGACCAAGATATGCATATTTAAGATTAGATGGAAGGGGTTTCAACTCTACCTCGGGAGGCGTTGAACTCTCCCCAACACTCGATGTACTAAGGACTTCCTTGACTGGAGCGATGATTGGATTAGCTTTTGCGTCTTCTAGTAGCCTCGTGTACTCCCTTACTTCCCAATCTTCATCATGGATACTTCCTATCAACACCGTTTCAAGAGCATCTTCCTTTTTGATCAGGGGAAGTTGTTCTTGTTGTAGATCATCGAGGACATCCACTTGACAAATAGTCTCACCCATAGACGGATTTCCCATAGCATTCAGTAATGAATACTCCATTTTCTCATCCCCTACTTCAAATGTTATTTTCCCATTCTTCATGTCAATAATTGCACCTGCAGTAGCTAAGAATGGTCTACCAAGAATAATAGGGACATGGGCATCTTCTTCCATTTCCATAACAACAAAATCACATGGAATAAAGAATTTACCAACTCGCAATGGAACATCTTCAAGTATACCGAGGGGAAATTTAACTGACCTGTCTGCAAGTTGCAGAGATATCCTTGTAGGCTTTAGCTCACCCATTTGAAGCTTTTCGCAGATGGAGAGCGGCATAAGGCTTACACTTGCACCAAGATCGCATAGCGCTCTATTGATCTCTATATCTCCCAGCTTCACTGGGATTGAATAGCTGCCTGGATCACCTAGTTTCTTAGGAAGAGTGTTTTGCAGAATGGCACTACATTCTGCAGTTAGAGAAACAGTAGCATTCTCTGCAAGCTTTTTCTTGTTAGATAGCATGTCTTTCAAAAACTTTGCATAAGAAGGCATTTCAGAAATTGCATCCAAGAACGGTATATTAATGTGAAGTTTCTTAAGGATGTCTAGAAATTTACCGTACTTTTTCTCTAACTTAGCCTGGGCTAACCTCTGTGGAAAAGGGACGCTTGGAATGTATTCCCGTGGCTTTTCTTGAACATCATTCCTTGGAATTGGGCTGTCTGGATCTCGCGCCCGGTCGGGCAGTGATTGCCCGGTCTGACCGGGCGAAGAAGAGCTGCTTATGTTCTTTTGTTTGTCTGGAATTTCTTCGTGCGCCCGATCGGGCGGACTTTGCCCGGTCTGACCGGGCGAAGAAGAAATTCGCACATTCCCCTTTTTTCGTCGACTGCTTCTCGCGCCCGATCGGGCGGACCTTGCCCGGTCTGACCGGGCGAAGAAGAATTTTGCAAAATCCCCTGTTTTTCGTCGACTGCTTCTCGCGCCCGATCGGGCGGACCTTGCCCGGTCTGACCGGGCGAAGAAGAACTTTGCCGATTTCCCTGTTTTTCACTCATTCCCTCAATATCTATCGTTGATGGTTCCCTTACGGGAAGGCCTTCCAACTGTTTTCCACTCCTTAAAATTACAGCATTCATGTGCCCCTTTTGTGGTTGCTCTGTTTGGCCAGGAAACGTACCCGGTGTTTTTGAAGATTGGCCGACTTGATGAGCAAGTTGGCTTATTTGATTTTCCATGAGCTTATTCTGGGCTTGTAACTGTTGGATGGAATTATTTGTGGTGTTGATGAAGTTCTCCATCATTAGTTCGAGATTGGATTTTTGAGGGGGTGGTTGCATGGGTTGCATGGGTTGTTGTACTAGGGGTGGTCTTGGTTGAAAACCAGGTGGATTATAATTGTTGTTTCGAGGTGGGGGCGGAGGTGGATTTTGCTGAGCTTGGTGTTTTTGTATGAGAAGTTTGGGTGATTCTTCCAACCTTCATTATAAGTATTAGAATGGGGATCGTATGGTCTTTTAGGGTTGGAATTGTAGAAGGCATTGGCTTCCTCAATTGATACCTCATTCGAATTTCGTGGGCAATTAGGTGCGATGTGACCTTGAGTATTACACATTTGACAAGTTTCTAGCACATTATTGGAAGATCCAGTTTGTAGTCTATCGAACTTGCTTGAAAGTGCCTGCATAGAACTAGTTAAAAGAGTTAGAGCATCAACATCTAATTTACCTCCTTTCTTGACATTATTTCGGCCGCCTGGGTGATAGTTGTCATTGGCTGACATCTTCTCAACCAGCTCCTTTGCTTCGGTTGGATTTTTAGTTAGAAAGGAGCCTCCAGATGCGGCGTCGATATAGATCCGGAACTCATGGGTTAGACCATTATAGAATGTTTGGATTAACATCCATTCAGGTATGCCATGATGGGGGCACTGTCTCTGTAACCTCTTGAATCTCCTCCATGCGTCATATAAGGATTCTTCATCTGATTGCCTGAAAGTGGATAGCTCGTTCCTTAATCTTGCAGTCTTTTCTTGTCCCAAGAACTTGACCAGAAAAGCTTTTACTAGTTTATCCCATGTATCAAAGGAACCAGAACCCTCATCTCTTAACCATTCCTTCGCCCTATCCCGTAATGAGAATGGAAAAAGGCGAAGTCTAAGAGCATCATCTGTAACACCATTCAGCTTCATAGTGTCACACTTTTCCAAGAAACCATCTATATGATTCACTGGGCAATCAAGAGGTGTGCCAGCAAATGAATCATTGGATATGAATTGAATAAATTGCGGTTTCAATTCAAAATTCTGAGCGGTGATAGGTGGTCTAATAATGCTAGAAAGGAGTCCGGTTGTTGTGTCAGGGATACCGTACTCCAAAAGAGACTTTGTTGCTTGGTCTTCCATATTTCTGTTACCTGCTCTTCTTCTACCTCTTCGTCTTCTTGCAGTCGCTTCAATTTCTGAATCGAGAGGCACTAAGTCGTCTGACCCTGAGTGACGTGTTTGCATACAACAAAGAACTAGGCAAAGAACATCAAAAACACAGGAGACAATAGCCGAAGCAACAAACAACGCTTAGTATAAACGAATCACGAAAAATCAATATGAAACCGTTAGTCCCCGGCAACGGCGCCAAAATTTGATAGGCTTATCGCGTACCTAACAAAAATAACCTAACTATTCCTTCTAACTGTGTAGTAGGGCAAGTAAGGATCGAATCCCAAGAGACTATGGTTCATTCAATTAATCAGACTCAATTAATCACTAAGCACGTGACCAATCAATAATGGATGATAATAATCAACTAATTTATTAAATAACACAATTAACTAGAGGAAATATTAATCAACAAACTAAAGCATCCAAGATCAAGCATCACCACGATTATGATTGATAAACTAATAAATCTACCCCAATATATAAATCAATTGACAAGAAGAAAAGCAATCCCTAATAATAATACCAAAGGTCTCTTCCGAGTTATCAATGGCTTCCCAAATTAACTATCAAGCCTACTTCCGTGGAATCAAGCGAATAAGGGACATTAAACACCATGCCTAGATTCCTAATTATTCAATCATCTACTTCCGTGATGATCTTCAAACCCTTAATTGAAATAACCTAATCCCGTTAATACCCAACTTCCGTTGCAATAAGAACAAAGGGATGATAACAATACTAATTATCCCTAATCTAGTATTGGCATAAACACAATCAATTAAGCATGTCAATTGGGATTATTATTGGGGAATTTAAAGATCTACTTTATACATCAATCATAATCGGGCTTAGCAAGATCCCGGATTAAGGAAACTACTCACAAATCATAATTAAATCAAAAACAAGATCTAATAGAGAACACATAATTAAAGAACTATAAAATAAATAAAAGAGATGGAAAGTAAGAAATACCAAATACTTCAATTGATGATCTTGAATTCTTGAGGAACAATTAATAAAACTAGGATTAAAGATTGAAATTGCTTAAGAAAATAAAACTAGGGTTCTTGAGAGTTTTCTAGGGCTTAAGGAGAAAACTAATGAAAAACTAACTGTCTAAAAGTTAATTACAAAAGGGTATTTATACCCCCAAAAGATAATATTTCGGAAAAAAAATAAGAAAATACGCGTTCTTGAGCTTTGCCCGGTCTGACCGGGCGGACCTCGCCCGATCGGGCGGAGGAAGGCTGCGTAAAATACGACAGTTTTCCTTCTTTGCCCGGTCTGACCGGGCGAACCTCGCCCGGTCGGGCGCGCGTAACACGTTTCCAAAATTGCATCTCATAACTTGATTTCTTCATCGCCCGGTCTGACCGGGCGAAGCCTGCCCGATCGGGCGCGCGTTGCACCGTTCAGAATTGGGCTTCTTCCTGTGAACTCCTCATTGCCCGGTCTGCCCGGGCAAGCCATGCCCGGTCGGGCATTCCACATAAATTGCAGTTCTTGGCTATCAACTCTTCCGAATCTACTAAAAACACGTCCAATTGCCTAGAAACGCTTCATATTCCTGAAAAGCTTACTAAAACAATCGAATACACTAAAGAAGAGATTGTTAGCAAGAAATAGCTCCGTAGAGCTCAAAACCATGTAAAATCATGCAATCAAACCGGGGAAAACCATTGTATAAAACACGTATATCAGGGGTAACTCGTCAATAATACTTGAAACAACAAATAATTCATTCATGGCTATCCCATGTTGTTCTAAACTACCATAAATACGTTGCAATTCATGAAATTGGTCCATTATGGACCGACCATCAACAATTTTAAAATTATTTAAATTGCTAAATAAAAATTTCTTACTTGAAGCGTCTTCCGCCATATACTTGCTCTCCAAGGACTCCCAAAGCTCCTTGGCTGATTCTACATTTTGGTAGACATCAAAAAGATCATCCTCCATCCCATTCAATATGTGACCACGACATATGAAATCGTCGTTGTCCCACTTCGATCTCTCCCAACAGATTCCAAGGTTTCATTCTCATGTTCATCCTGGCAGTGCGGGCGCGCCACTTGTCGGCGCGGGCGCTCCTCCCAAAATTCCTGCGAAATGAACTTGAAGTCAGTGAGGGGCGCGGTCTTAGCGAGGTCTGCAGCGCGGGCGCGCCACCAACAGCGTGGGCGCGCCACCCCACTTTCATCCAACATGTTGATTACTAGAGAGGTGCGCGGATTAGGCGTGCTCTCATCGCGGTCGCGCCTACCTGGCGCGGCCGCGCTTAACATGGGCACGAGCGCGCACCATACAACACTCTAAATCATCAACAAAAAAAGAGTATTATATTAGTGTATTACTGTCAGTGACGGCTTCAGTATGGGTTCAGTGGGTTTCTGCTGAACCCATACTGAATTTTGAAAAAATTCTTATCAGTTCACCTAAAAACAAAAACTAGTTATATACATCATTATATTATACGCATAATTATAGTGTTATCTCCTGCAGCCAAGTGGTGGGTGCTTTGTACTTTTTAACAGTGGTCGCGGGATCGAAACCCCCAACACCGTTTTATTTCCCTTTTTATTTGCTCTTACTAATTTGATAGTTGATACAAATTCCTGGAAACGCTACTGATTACTGTATATTAAATTTTAAATTATAACAATTGTATATTATTACTATTGAAACAATCTCCTTCTATTTAGAGGTAGTGTATGTTAAAAAAATAAAAAAATGTATGTAAAGGGACCTTATTGAACTATATGTATTTAGTCTATAAGTAAAGAAAGGCAAAGAAGAGGTAATTCATCATTAGAACATGGAAAATGAATTTTACTTCCCTTGACATGAAAGAAAGAGAAAAGAAATTGATTATGACAGGAAATAATAGAACCTATCTCTTTCAGAATGTTTAGACAGGAAAATGAGAGTATCTTTAGCTGTAGGAAATTCTGTCCAATTCATCTATGCATAAATTTGAGAGAGGCTATTGTTTAAGTGATCTCGATGCTTTTCTTTTTAGATTGTTGTCACATCATTGTAGAATGATGATTGATATTGTAAGGTGCTTGTATTTCTTTGCAAACAGGAAATTTCTTAAAATTACAAGTTAGCATTTTTTATGGTAGAAATGGCTTGAAAACAAGACAACACTTAAAATAACTAGAGTGATGCAAAATTGCAAAGCATCTAAAATCCGAAACAAAATCTTATACTCCGTAGTAGACTTAAAAAGAATTCAATTAATCATGTTTAATTTTGAGGGTAGAAATGATTCATCCTTTGAACTAAAATAAGTAATTCAAAACATCTACATAAGTAACATAGCCAACAACTTAAGTTTGATAAAACATGAATTTGAGGTCATCAATTAAGGGTTTTATACTTTAAATTCCTTAACTAAACAAATTATTATCAATCTAACCAAGAACTTGATTCGAAAAAATCACGTTATATGAATCATATCACGACACACAAGATAGAAGATTAGTAACAAATAAAATAAATGCAGATAAAGCATAATGCAAGCAAAATCATCTTTTTTTTTTTTTTTTTTTTTTTTTTTTTTTTTTTTACAAGATTCATATAACTAAAACAGCAATACAATGCAACAAAACACACAAGACAAAACCTTCTACTTAGCTTAAAAAAAACTATACTACAAAACTCAAAACACTAATAATGTCTGGGAGACATCTATTTATACAAGTGTATTCAATATTACTATGGGCAAGAAAATCAAATAAATGAACTCAAATTGACATAAAATGTCTACATAGAAGAAACATCTTAAATTAGTTAATGAATTAATGACAAAAAACATTGTTTGTTTGATTCTGAGTTCTATAATACATATTGGCCCAACCGTTGGAAATAATGTCTCCTATTCATTGATCCAGTAAACAACTATAGTAGAACCTAGAAAGTATTTATATATAGTTAGAATTTAAGGAGATTGTATTATATAATTCGTGTATTAGTTACAAAAAAATATACGTAGTGGCCAAACCTTTGCATGATCAACAAATTTTCATAATTCATTAGAAAAAAAATCTACAAATTAGTCGAAAATAAATAATAATAATTATAAAAGTAACACCCCAAATTAAAGTCACTCCTCACTACATGCAATTGTGCAAAATACAATTCCATGAAAATTAAAAGGCTCAAAGAAAAAAAAAAATGGAGAGTGACTATTTCTTAGTTCTACAGATTGCACAAGTTTTTTTGATCATTCATTTTTGTACACAAAATTTGTACCTCAGCTTGGGAGCTCACCATCACTTCCACCACCTTCGACACTTACCTTTGACTATCAATATCCGGCTAAATACCTTAGAAACTCAAAAACACGATTAACCTAAAACTGTGACCTCCATCCAAATACATCATTCCCACCTTGTCCATCTCCACCACCACCCCCGCCACCGAAACTCGAGAAGTTCCCTCCTCCTTCTAGGGGTCCCACACTCCCCGTAACACCCGACGACTGCGAAGCCGTCGGCTGCTGCTGATGGTGCACTTGTTGCAGCGGTGGCTGCAATTGCGCCACCGGATTACTATTACTATTATTAGTAGTAGTATTAGTATTATTTCCGATTTCTCTTTCCTCCCCTTCTTCCAATGGTAACCTATCAAAAACAGCATTAGCAAAAAGAAGCCGCCATTAAAACAACCGGCCCGGAAGCCATTAACGGGCCCACCACACTTCCGCCCACCACCTGCCCCTGCCCGCCCGCCAAAAATATGGTCAGCCCGCCTGCCCCGGGTGGGGCAGGCGGTGGTAAAGCGGTCCCGGTAATCGAAAGAATCTTCGAACCTTCCATGTAATGTCATCACACTTCCGCCGGCGCCGCTGGTTGCCGGAGATTGACATTGGTGACAGCTCCGGTGCCGGAAAAACACGCAAACTCCTCTTCCTCTTCGGGTTGCGAAATGGGTCACGGATTCTACCACATCCGAACCCGGAGAAACTTCTAGAACGTGGGATCTTAGAGCATTTGGGCTGTCTCGGGTTATGATAATGGGTGGTTTGGGCTTGTTTTTTGAGCCCGCGGGCCGGCCTCTGGGCCGTCTTCCGCCGCCACTATTACTGTTTCCTCCGCCGGAGCTGGTGGATGCGGGTTCGGGTTCGGATTTTGTGGTGTCTACTTGGAGCTCCAGCATTTTTAAGCCCAGATTTGAGAAAAGTGGGCTGTCTACCAAGTGTTTGATGAAATGTCTGAATGAAAAAAGTTGGTGTAAGAAACAGGAAATTATGGGGGTTTATGAATTGAGGAAAAGGGTGTTTGAATTGAAATTTTTTTGGGAGAAATTCAAAGAAGATGAAGTTCAATAAAGAGGAGAGAGAAAGTTGAAGGAGGTTCAATGGGGTGTTAAATATACAGAAAAGAAAAATGCTTTCTTGACTGAGAAGGTATGGCGGTATGAAACTTTTCGTGCTTTTGAGGAGGTGAAAATGGAGGATATAATATTTTATTATTAAAGGGGAATTAATTGGCTTTGCTTCAAGTTTTCATAATGGAACCTCACTTTAATATATTATTATTTAATTATTTATATTATTATTAAGGAGTATTATATTATGTGACACTATAATTAGTACTTTTGTTAAACTAGAAATATGACATTTTAAAGGCTTAAACAAATGTTACACTTGTTACTAATTTGCTACTCGTGTTGGTGACGTTGTATTAGTAAATGTTTTATTTGTTGTTTTTTTTAGTTGTGTACTTGTGTGATGGAGAAATATGAGCTATTATTTTGTTGTGAAATCCTTAATTGTAATGCAAGAATTAATGGTTCACTATTATTAAATGTTCACCCTATATACAAAGCTTAAAAAATAAAGACCACTACGTACTTCTACAGTTCCACTGCCTCAATTGATTTTATTTTTGTTTTTTTAACATTATGGATAACTTGAAGCATCCTAATGGATGATAAGGGAGAGAAAACAATAATCCATCAGCAAGAAAAAGTAAGCGAAGATCCACATGTGCTTGAAATCATTTTGAAACTAATCCTGAAATCCGCTACTTGGTTCACCTCTATCAATTAATCTCCATGAGTAAATCCTGAAACACTCTTCTATCAAAGTATTGTTTCATTTTTTTGAACACATTTTGTAGTTTTATTTTTTCACTTTGAAATAAGCTAAGCAATGATATAAATGATGATCAGATCACATACTCCGCCGGCACCGCCGTATGAAATGAATAGTCTAAAATAAAATAGTTTTAGTTATGATAACGGCCTAGAGCTAACCTAATTCAAGATTAGTAGCGTATCATTGGGTGGCTTCCAAATTGGGATAATACATGTAATTAAGAAGAATGAATGTTGATAGTCAACATTTCAACAATAACAACTTGATTGGACTGTTTTCAAACTACAAATAAAAATAGCTGCTTGAAAACCCTTTTGTGTAGTCAAACCTCATAAAACAATATGAACAATAATGTTATGGAGTACGTATTCATCTAATCAACTTATATTATTGATTGAACATTAATAGAAATTCTTATGAAATAATTTGCTGAATTCTATCACAAGTATTAATTACGGAATTTTTACCATATACCACTAAGTTTTAACTTAATTCATCATATGCTACCAAAAACTTTCTAATTTACCATTTACCATTGAGTTCCTGTGCAATACCACAAAATACCTTTTTTGGTAACTACCGTTAGTCTACCGTTTGGAGTATTTTACTAATTCACCATATACCCATATTTATAAAGTTATTTCACCATATACCATTAGATTAAAAGATATTTCACCATATACCTAGAAATTGCAACGACTATTTTAATTGTTGCGTTTACTATCTTTTGCTGCTTCACTATTCTTCTCTTGAGCTCCTTCAACTCTTGCTTCAACATGCTCTCGTCTCCATGACATTATAACCCGAAAGGACATTTTTCTCGGCATTACCCTTGCACCATCTAAATTCCTCACATACATCACCCTTATAGTACAACTTTTGTGGAATTTTTGCCGAATCACAGCTCCTTATTGCAAATTTCTTCCCACATGTACAAGCTCGTAATGTATGCATATTCATAAGAAGATGATGATTTCTAACATCTTTGCAAATGCTTTTAGAACGGTAAATTGCTACTTCAATTTCTTAAGTATTATGTTTATATATATAAATTATTTGTAACAACTGTCAACGGCTAATTTTTTTTAAAAAAAATTAAGCTGTTGCAATTTCTGGGCATACGGTGAAATATCTTTTATTTTAATGGTATATGGTGAAATAACCTTATAAACATGGGTACATGGTGAATTAGTAAAATATTCCAAACGGCAGACTAACGACAGTTATCAAAAAAGATATTTTGTGGTATTGCATAGGAACTCAGTGGTACATGATGAATTAGAAAATTTTTAGTGATATATTATAAATTAAATTAAAACTCAGTGATATATGGTGAAAAAGTCGTATTAATGAATCCATCTACCTAAGCGGGTGGCTGCGCAACAAAACAAGCAAAATTCACAAGAGACAAAAGGTTGGCGTTCAAAACTTGATGATTGTTTTTTTTGCATTTTGATATTTATCCATAAAATTTTTGTTTTTCCTGAAACCAGATTTTATCCATATGTAAATATGCAATTGCCAGGTAGCATCAAAAAAGGTCAACTTGATATATGCATGTAATTGTATTACAAGAAAATCTAGGCACCTCTTGCTAAATACAAGTATACAACAACAATTTAAGATACTGATCCGTTTAAAGATGGTAATGATTTTATTTATTTATTCTAATAAGTTAGGGTATAGTGTTAAGAGAAAACTATTCTAACTTCTTATTTACCTTTTCTTTAAAAAGAAAAATAATATAACAATCTTCTTACATACTGTTGGATAATATTCCTCCTTATTATTAGAATTTGCTAAAAATAAATAAAGGAGAATTTACAAGAAAGAAGAGAAAAAGAAGGAGAGTAGTAGCAAAATAAGAAATAATCAATGACAAATTATATAACGATAATTTGCATCATTAGTTATTAGATATAGGCTGATTATAAATATGTAATCAGATTATTTGTTAATTGAAAATTGAGATTGAATTTGTATCACATTATTTTTGATAAACAGAAGTACAATCACTACTAGAAAACAGCTTGATTCCGACGGACAAAATCCGTCGGAATCATCGGAAATTCCGTCGGAAACTAGCCTTTCGACGGAATTCCGTCGGAATCCGTCTGTCGTAAAAACCTTCGTCGGAAATTCGACCGTCGGAAGGCTAGTTTCCAACGGAATTTTCGACGAATTTATTTCTATCGGCGCTGTTTTTGACTTTAATCGAGAGTCCATCGCAATTTTCCGACGGAAAAGATTCTGTCGGAATATATACCTCTTTCGACGGAAATTTCCGTCGAATATACCTCTTCCGACGGAATTTTTCGTCGAAATCTACTTCCATCTGACGGAAAATTCCGTCGAAAAAGTTAATAAAAAAAAATTATAAAAAAGGCCCACCCACCATCCCCACCACCAGCCCACCCCCTGCCCCCCTACCCACCCATACCCCCCTGCCCACCCACACCACCCACCTTAACCCACCAGTCCCCCTAACCCGAAACCCTTACCCCTAACCCGAACCCACCCACCAAACCACCAGTCCAACAACCCATTTTCCAACCAAACCACCTGCTCCGTATCCCCTCCCCACCACCCTAACCCGTATTCCACCCAAACCCACCTCCTAACCCTAACCTAACCAAACCCACCACCTTAACACACCCCACTACCTTACCCTAACCCTCCTAAACAAAACCCCAGATCTAAAACCACCCACCACGGCCCACCCGATCCACCCACCACGATTAAAAAACAAAAAAACGCAATTAAAGACGCGAAAAACATCCACAGCAACCACGGTACCAGCCACCACATCCACACCCACCACAGCAACCACCGAAAATATATAGAAAAAACACACAAAAAAAAAACAAATTAAAGACTCAAAAAACTTACCTTAATAACCGAAATTGGCTTGGAATTCTTGAATTTGGTTTAAATAGGCCAAATTTGACCATGAAAAGTCTAGATCTAGACTTTTCATGGTCGAATTTGACCAAAATAACCATTAATTTCTATAACTTTGAAACGTATAACACCGTCGTCACACTGCGCCGTCACACCACCCGCCGGAAAAAAAATCAAGAAAGAGAATAAATGAGGAAATAGAAGAAAGAAGGGGCGTAGAGGAAGAGGAGAAACAGAAGGGGCGTAGAGGAAGAGAAGGAGAAGGAGAGGGGAAGAGAAGGAGGAGGAGAGAGAAGAAAGAAGGGGCGTAGAGGAAGAGAAGGAGAACTGGAGAAGGAGAGAGAGAGAAAGAGAAATCAGAGAGGAGGAGGAGAGAGAACGATAAATTAGAAAGGATGAAAAGAAGGGGGAAGGGCGTTGGTTTTAGGGTTTGACTGGTAAAGGTGGTTAAAGGGGTTATGCTCTAATTCTTGCGACGGAATTAAATTCCGTCAGAACTAAATGCTTCCGACGGAATATTTCGTCGGAACTAAATGCTTCCGGCGGAATATTTCGTCGGAAGATATTTTCTGACGGAATATTTCGTTGGAAGCTTTTAGTTTCGAGGGAATTTAATTCCGTCGCAAGAATTCCGAGGGATTTTCCGTCGTAACTTATCTTTTCCGACGGAACTTTCTGACTGATCCTAATTCCGTCGGAAAATTCGAATTTTTCGACGGAATTTAGGTCCGTCAGAAAACGGCCTATTTCTAGTAGTGAATTTAAATTTGAGAGTATACCATCGAATATTAGTTTATAGTTTATAAACGTTTTGTGAGTTAATCTATTATGTTATATAGATATAATTGTTACCTATTTTGTTTATACACAAAGGGAAAGTAAATATTATTCTCGCTGCAAGATTATTTGTGATCTTTCCCAACACATACAAATCTAGCTAGAGTACAATAATCACGACGTACGAAGTATAAATTATCTAAATTTATGTGAGCTTTATTTCCTGTACTATTATAAGTATAAATAAAATAAGTTAAAATAAGGTAAATAAATTGAGGTCTTGAAATTAATGTTTTTTAATAATAATAATAATAATAATAATAATAATAATAATAATAATAATAATCCAAGGAATAAAATCATAACTTAGAAGCATTAATGTACTATTAGATGAATTCTACATTAATATTTCCATTCCTTAATGATATTGTATACTTCGTATGAGCATAATTCTCATCTTTCACTTTCAATTCACTTAAAATTCACGTTTTAATTTATTAACTATATTTACTACGAATATAATTTTTTTATTCACTTTAATGGACTAAATCCCAATACCAGAGTACATTATTCATCTATATTTATTAATCAATCAAACCTCATTTTGGAATTTGGATAGCAGCTCTTGGCAAAGACAATAGTTGTGGTTTGTGTCATAAGGTCCACCATGGGGAGGTGGCAACTAGGGTTTTGTTAAATTGGCTTGCCTACAGGGAACAAGATGTCCAATCAAATCCAAAAAAGTTGAAGTATCCTAGGAAAACGAAGAAATTGATAGTTAATAATCAAAATAGTTTGATATGAATTTAAAATAAGTACAATAATTATTGAAAACAAAGATGTTAAAGTAAGAAATTAAAAAATTAAAAAGGCTTTATTTAAAACATATACTTTCTCCTCCTTTTATTATGATATTTGGGCATTTTTTCATAAAAAAAAAAATATCGAGTATTTTGCATTTGTTAATATACATGTAATTTTATTTTTTTTTCCTAACATAAATAAGTCAAAAGAAATCGATAATTAAAAAAATATGTATAAATTTGTTAGACTATTTCAAGTTAAAAGAGAACGAAAGAAATATGAATAAAAAATGAAGCAAATTGACGGTATAGATTGTAGCACAAAGATTACACGTGAAGCTTGGGGATGATAAGGAACATCGGAACTTGGCCAACCACCATTATTCTTCTTCCTTATTATTACTGCTTCCACAAGCATTTCAGTCTAGCTATGCTTCTCACTGTTGCTGTTGCAGACGTGATTAGTTTATTGCAGGTTTTTCTGCTATTGGGTTAATTATTTTCTTTTTTTTTTCTTTTTTTATTTTCTTATTACAGTTATAAAAGTAAAAATATATATATATATATATATATATATATACTTTTTCCTTTTCTTTATAATCATTCCGTATTTTAATATGTGTTACAGTTTGACTTTTTTCATTATTCAAAAACTATTGATTAGTTTACTAATATATAGAAACCTAATGTTATTGTACAATACATTGTTGGATTCGTTATTATGTATACTTTTATAATATCAATTTTCCTATCATTTCACTAACATATAATTAGATAAATTAATGGTCAAAATTATGTTTCGGTATGCGTGGTTGATCAAACTGTAACACTTATTTAAACACAAAGGGAGTAGTTGCAACACACGCTTTATCACGGTATTTAAGATAAGTGAACATCACGTGATATAACACTTAAAATGGGTTTAAGAGGTTGTTACGAGTATAATCAAGTTGGTCATGTGCTTTAAATAAAAGTAATAGTACAATTTTCACCATAAAAATCTTCCTTTTATAGTATGTTGCAAACTTACAATTATAAAGAAACAGAGGAATAAAGTATATATATATATATATATATATATATATATATATATATATATATATATATATATATAAGAAAATGTAAATCATACTTTGCTTAGAAACTTTTCTATACCTTACCAGATTTTTTACTAGCTAGTTTTATAAGTGTGGAATGGATTTTTTTTATTAAATAAGATAAGAAAAGTGGACAATACTTATTCAAGAAACTAACATCAACCTAAAACATTCTTATAGATGAATTATTATATATAGATGATCTGAATAGATCGATTGATACTATATTGATTATTATTGACATATTTTTTTATTTGTAAGTTTGAGTACGTGCTCCATTTAATATACTCCTCTTAACTAGTGGCGGATCTTGGCCAACAATATTAGAGGGGTCGAGATTTAAATCTTTTTACCTCTCACTCAAAACTAATCGCTATATCCTAATATTTTATAAGTAAAATAAGGTTATTTAACTTCATTAATTAAGTAATCATAATAATTTACCAGGGGCCGAACCCTAAATGGCCCCGGTGAAAGGTCCTCCTCTGCTCTTAACTTATTAAAAGAAACCTCAGTCTCAATTTGTTTTTCCTAATTAAATACCGATATTCTTTATAACAACAAAAAAAAATCAAATTATTAAACGAAATTTATAAAAAAAAAAATAAAGGAAGTGCAAATAAGTGAATAACTAATGAAACTAAACCATGGCCTTAAACTAATTTTTTTCTTCATATATATAATTGGTGATTAATAATTTGTTAAATGCCAATGCCGTAACATTGTTCAATCACGAGGAAACAAAATGTTAGTGGATCGGAGCTTTAATAAGAGCATAAAGGCCATATAATTAGACATCTTAAATATAATTGGGACAAATTAATAAGATTAAATATAATTAAGATTAAAGAAATCAAATGGCCCATTAAGCTCTTAAAGAAGTTATTTTTATCTAAGCACATGGCCTCCATATTGTGATCATACTCATCATCATAGTACATAGAATCATGCACCGTAAAATTGCTCGAATAAATTAATTTAAACTCGTGAAAATTTATAAAAGGCTTGTAAAAATATAAAAATTGATAAAAATAATTTTCATTTTTGTCGATTTGTTTAAAATAATCCCAACTATGAATTATTTTTAAATAATTCAAACTTTAGGGGTCATTCGCTTATAATGGGTCCAACGGCGGTTACCCAACCTATTACAGCAGGTTAAAGGACACGTATCACCACGCGATTGGCTGAGAAATTAAAAAAAATTAAAAAAAAAAAAACTTTTCAGAATTTTCACCATATACCACAACAAACTTTCTAATACACCAAATACCACTCAGTTAATGTACATTAATACAAAATGCCTTTTTTGGTAACTGTCGTTAGGCTGCCGTTAACTCCGTTAGTAATTAAGGTTAATTGTGCCACGTGGTTGTCACTTATTGGCTCTTATTAATATTATCTAATTAATTACTTAAATAAAGATATAAAAAAAAAGAAGAAAAAAACAGCCACCACCAACGTCCCCAGCCAGCCACCACCCTATCCTGACATCCCCCGCCGGCACGAATTCGACCAGAACCCCTCCTGTCGGCACGGGATTCGACCAAAACCCCCCGTCGGCGCTCTTCCCCTGAACCGCCGTGCCGCATCTCCCACGAAAACCCTCCCCTAACCACCATGCCCGCTCCCAGGAAAACCCTCCCCTAACCACCATGCCCGTGCCCAAACCCCCCTCCCCCACGTTGGTGAACGAATTCGCCCCGTCCCGGTGCCATATCCACCCCACTAAACCACCACGTACGCCGAAACCCTAAATCCCAAATCTAGGGTTTCGATTCTGGTGTTTTAGGGCTTCGTGGTGGTGGTTTTCAGCAAGTTAGGCGGCGGTTTTGTGGTGGTTTTGCGGCGGTCTCGTGGTGGTACTTTCAGCAAGTTAGGCGGCGGTTTTGTGGCGGTTTCATGGTTGTTTTGTGGTGGTTTCGTGTTATGGTTTTCGGATAAGGTGCTGGCTGGGGTCGGTGTTGTTGCCGGCGGGGGAGGAGGGTAGTCGCCAGCAAGCTAGGAAGTGTCTGGGGTCGGGATTGTCGTCGGCCAGGGGTGGCGGTGGCTTGTATTGGTGGTGTTTAATTTTTATTTTATTTTTTAAAATAATTTTTCTAAAGTTAATTAATTAAATAAATAATATTGATTAGAACCAATTAAAAGCTGCCACGTGGTACAATTAACGTTAATGACTAACTGAGTTAACGGAAATGACATGTTGTGACATTTATGTTAAACTCAGTGGTATATGGTAAAAAAATCCGAAAACTTTTTAAGAAAAAAAAAAAAAAAAATCCCAGCCCCCACAGTACGTCCGTACATACGTAACCCACCTCCACCCATGGTTGTTTCCGCCGGCAACCCCTGCCGCCTTCCCCCAGCCGTCGGCAGTGCAGTCCCCACCCATGGCCATTTCCACGGGTAGTCCTTGCTGCCATCCCCGGCCCCTACCCGCTGGCAATGCAGTCCTCACCACCCCCGTTGAAAAAACTCGCTTTCTCTCTCCTCTGTACCAACAATGGCGGCTACTACTACTATGTCGTCATCGGTTCGATTCTCAGTCGATAACTGACCGACATCTCCTAACAGATCCTTCACCGCCGTGAACAGGATTCGGAGTCCGTTTTCCAGCGACAACAAGGAAGAAGAACATGTTTCGGCGGGTAGGTTGTGGAGAGGGGGATTCCAATAGCTGGGGTGGGGGCAGCGTTGCCGGCGGGTGGAGGGGATGGCAGCGGGGCTGAGAAAATGGTGGTAGTGGGTGGTGATACTGTGGTCGTGGGTGGGGGGCTGGGTTTTCTTTCCTTTTTTTTTTTTTATATTATTATTATTATTTTTTCAACTAATTACGTAGTGACATGTGTACCTTAAACCCAAAAAACAAATTTTACTTCTTTTACAGGTTATCGGTCACTTGGGTCCAATAAAAGTTAATGACCTCAAAAGTTCGGATTATTTAAAAATAATCCATAGTTGGAATTATTATGAGCAAAATCGATAAAAGTTGAGATTATTTTAACAATTTTTCCGTACAAATAAGAGCGTAAATATGTACTGAATTCATTTGTATTAATTATTTTGGGAGAAATGAGAGAAGAAGGGAATAGATATGAGGAAAATGGCTGAATAAATGGAGTTATTATTTAGAGGTCACGTATAAGGCCGTGCAAGTCAATATCGGAGTTTATGAAATCAACATCAGATTTTTAAATTTTCATATATATTGTATACCTTACTATGCAATAGTTTGCGAGTTTGTATACATATGTTTATGAATTACGAAGTACATTATATATATGATTAATAAACTTATAATTAATTAATGATAATTCAGCGTCAACTTAATTATAATTCAGCGTCAACTTTAGTAAAATATAAAGTATGAAGTATTTAATTACTTCGTACTAGTTTCCACAATGACTCAACTCGCTTCTTTAAAATGTATTCGTACAATGGTACTTTGCTTTTCTCCCTCAAGTTATAATTGTCTCCTCAAATGACCACAAGATCACATTCTATTATTGTTGATGGATAATTATTCCCCACTTAATAATAAGGTTTAAATTAAACAATATGAAATATGTACTCAATATATATTTTACTCTATTAAATTAATCTTACCTTTAACTTATGCTTTTCTTCTTGCATTTGGGGATTATTTTTTTAAGCTGCATGGATTTGATTCGTATTATTATATTTGATGTTCATCATGACACGCACCTCTCTATCAACAGTTTCCTTGCAAAAAAATTTTCATCATTCAAAGGACTCCAATGTAAATGACATTTCTTAACTTGGATTGGCCTAGAAAAATAATGGAACCAAATTTTATTTTTCTTAGAAAGTTAAATTTTTGTATAAAAATTAAGAATCAATATATACCATACACAATAAGTTAATAAAGTAAAAGTATGTACATAAAATTCAACACATTATATCATCCATATATGAGACAATTTATTAACATTGAAGTTACAATAGTAATGTAATAACTAATTTCGAACAAAAGAAGCTGGAATTTTGCCAAAACATTGAACAGATACTCCTTACTCTTATAGGATAACGTCAATATGGGTTAGTGACGAAGCAAGTTAAATGGGTGGAATGAAGGCCAATTGTATCATACGAGTATCATAACAGTGGAGATGCATAACTCAGAAAGCCAAGAAGGAAGTCACATGATGTCCAATCAAAATTACAAGTGCCCTTTCTTGAGCCACCAAAAAGGTGAGCATGATTTAGCTCTTTTGTCATATATATATACTTATAATAGTAGTAATTATTCGCTAGGATATATAATTTCATAATAATAGTGAGCCGATTGTTTAATTATTTAATTACATTAATGTCAAAGTTAAGGATGGTTAAAAACCTCTTTGTGTGGTATCACTTGACATTTATACTTAGTGGTCGTATTATTGTTAGCATTTTTATTACAGCATTAAGTACTTGTTCATTTGACATTAAAACTTACGTGGAATAAAATTTGTAGAAAGTGTGAGAAAGTAAAATCAATAGATTTCATGGAAAACTATTGTTCTTACGTAAAATATTTTTACTACTCACTAATTTAAAATGTAAAAAAAAAAAATATATTACGAGTACAAAAATTAAGTGGAAAATCCAAGGTTAAATAGTGGAATGAACCAACGCATAGTCGCATACATATAAAAAGTAAAGAGGCTGATCGAATTAGCTGTATTGTGTAGAAAGTGACAGCCTCTAGCTCTCCTTATCTATGGCATAAATTTAAATATTTCCAATCACAATTCAAGATTACACGAACTCAATAAACTAATTTATATTGTGTCTAAGGTAGGCAGGTGGATCACCTTAGAGAAAGGTAACAAGTAAAATAAGATAAGATGACAAAAAGTTCTTAAATTAGTTCTTAACCTATAATATGAGCATTAGTTTGATTAGGTTACTTAATCAAGTGAATATATAATTAATTAGACGCATCATGCATGCTAGTGACCTTATGCTGAAAGAAAATTGACCATATAATAATAATAATAATAATAATAATATATCATTAGTTATAGAATTTGTAGATTAATTAATCTAATCCATTAAAGCATATCATTAATTATAGCTTTAATTGGTGCACAACTAGCCGAAAAATGATTGTGTTGTCCTCAAATTAAGGCTTTAATAAAGCACAAGTGTTATGGCTTCGAAAGTACATGTAAATTTAGGCTTCTAAAGTACAAGTAAATTTAGTACAAATATGAAGTATACTAGTGTTTGTCCGACGACTGCCCATGCATTGGTATCATATGTTGATGGATTAATTTCGTCATTGTTTGGTTTAATGAATTTATTCTCTATTAATCACATACTTCTTGATGCATTATACATTTAACGCTTTAATTTTATTTAGATATATATAAGTAAATAATGAGTATATGTATAACATGATAACATAATTTTAATGTGGATTACATTTGTAAGATTATAATTTTAAAAAAAAGCCGATGTCTTCAATCTTCAAATAGAGTACTCACGTAATTTCTAATTTTTTTGTGAATTTTAATGTTATTGAAGAGACTTTTTTAAAGCTATGAAATTATGTTCGTTATAGTATAGTAGCTAGGATCGCATGAAAATTCTTATACATACTTCATATATATACTCGTAGCTAGCAAATTGCTCGCTCAATGAATTAAGTGATATCAAAACGTAACAACCTCTCTTATTCACAACTGAACGATTCTCTAAATAGCTTAATCCAAATTTCAAAAAACAATAACAACACAAAAAGAGAAAAAAGCAGTGGTAAAATATATCAGTCAAACGAGTTAAAGAAAACATTGGAACTATAGCAAAAATAAAACAGCAGGAACAAGAATGTCCCAAAATATGGAAGCAAGAATATGCGGTTAGTGGAGGGTCCATTGTATCCAACAACATAAAATGGGTAAAAATGGAGCATCGAATATCTAATTTTATTTTATCAATGGCTGTAAAAATAACACGGTCATCAAGGAAAACTTAACTGCATGTTCATAAAACGACCGTTGTCTCTTTAAACGAACATCTAATATTCCCACTACACTTTTTAAAGGGTCGTTTTTAGTTACTTTATTGTTGTCCTAAATTGGCAATTTTCTTTAGTTATTTCTAAGGTAAAGAAGAAAACTACCAAAAATGTGTTACCATACTCCGTATTATTGAAGCTTTTTGATCGAGTTGTATACACAGCTTTTTGCAATACTCACAAGTGAGTGTTATTGGATGATCTTGGGTTTCCTTTGTGTGGTGGATAGGAATTTTTTAATTTCGTACTTTGCAGTAATTGATTTTTTAACGATAATAAATTAAAGTTCGTTGATATTGCAACTCATTAAACAACTTTCGTACGTAGTATTAAAATAGTAAGTTTTTTTATGCATCTCGTGATTTAAAACTCTATAAGCAAGCCAAAAAGTTGAAATCTGACCTTCAAATATATTGTGGCAAACGTTAGTTATTGTACATTTGGAAAGGAAGAAAATACCTTACAAGTTAGAGGTAAGATAATATACATACACCGTAACAAAAGTGTCAGATATTTTGTTTGGAGGAGCATTTTAATACTTTATTAGGTTGCTCCGTCTAATTATAATTGCAATATTTTTTAAATTGCAACGGAGCTATACTATATAATGTATAAATGTATACCTTAAATCCTTAATATTTGTATCATATGGACAATTGCAATTAACATTAATTCGAAAAAAAACATAAACTCCGTAAAAATGGCTGAATTTCTGTAAAACATAACAGTGTGGTTGGTGTAGGAAAGAGAAAAAGGCGAGAAAACATATGATGGGCTTTTTACTTTTGCAGGGGAGTTGCCAGACTTGGTTTTGTACTTTGGGAATCTGCTTGGGCTTGTGCACAAAGCCTTCCTTTTAAAGCCCACTACAACAAAGCTGATTTATTTCATGTCTAAATAAAATTACTTTACTTAATTACACAACAATAAGTCCCGTAGCTCAGTTGGTTAGAGCGTTGGTCTTATGAGCCGAAGGTCGCGGGTTCGAGCCCCGCCGGGACTATTATTTTTGTTGGTTTTTTTTTTTAATCGTATTACAAGTTATTCCGTCGAATTGTTTAACCCACAATCTGTGTTTTAAAACACCAAAAATATTTACCATTCTAGTTGAAGCATCAAAATAAATCATTCCATATTTCCATGAACATATAAAAAATGCTAAAGTATATAACTTTAAACACCTTTGAAAGGTCGTTGTACACAAGTCGGAAATTCTTGTGCTGCAATTTTTTAGTAGATGTGTCTTATATGTTTGAAACAAACAAATATAATTCATTATTGGTCTGTTTTTCTATGTTATTTGTAGTAGGAATTAAGGATTTAAAGTCACTTGTTAGTATAGCTCACATCTAGTCATTTTACCATAGACTAGTACTTCATATACATTAGTCAATAATTTATCACTAAAAGTGTTGTGTTATCAGTCTTACCATCATCTACTTAAAATTGTCTTATGCATCCTCTCGCCCTCTAAAAATCCTTTTTCTATTATAACGACCTTTCCTAGTAATTTTTATATCATACCTATATGGCTATATTCATACCTATATGGCTATATCATACCTACAATGTGTTACACCCTACTATTGTAGTCTTCCTCCCTCTATTTTTACCATTAATTACAACTTGTACAACTTTAGAATTCCTTGTGAATGAAATGGAAAAGCCCATGATGTAACACATGATATGTTTTAGGACCAAAAAAGCCCATGATGTAAAACTTGATAAAACTAAACACATGATATTTATGCATTTTGGGAGCCAAAAGCCCATGATGTAACACATGATTATTCGGACATACAGCATACATGGTCGTATAAAAAATTAATACTTAGTAATTCGTATTGTTTTTTGTTGTAGAATTGGTTAGTGCAAATTGGGTTTTCGTCTTGGCTTATTTTAGGCGAGAAGAATTTGCATGGTGGTCGGCGAAAAAGGATAACAATAGTGTCACACTCGCACAATTTTCCTTACTATACTCCATATTTTTGGGGGTAATTTCCTCTAATAAAATGCCTATATTTGTCATCTTTCGAGATGATTGACTATGACTTTTACGTGTTTTGCCAAAACTCAAGGGTCATTTTTTGTTTTTTTTTTTTTTTTGTGATGTACCATTTTTTTTAGGGGGTTACATGAAGGGTTACTTCGGTCAAGAGTTACTCGAGTTATTCCTGATCGAGTAACCCCTGACCGAGTAACCCCTGACCTAACCTCTCGAGTAACCCCTTAAGTAACCCCTGAACCGAATAATTCGAGTAACTGCTGACCAAGTAACTCGAGTAATTCCAGCCACACGGCGTGACTAGCCATATATAAATATTTGTGTAAGAATTATTCTAAACTTGTAACTTATAAATTTGTAAAATACTCGTAATAATCATTTCACTCATAGATTGTGTGTGACTGCCTCACTAATTTGAAGAGACTGGAGACCGAAAGAGCGTACATAAGTTAGTTTAATATCAGTTGTCAAAAAGTTAATTGCCTTTTTCCTTGGCATTGATGGGCACTAAAGGGTGAGTTATCAAGGAAGAAAAATGTGTATCAAATTGGTACTATCTTGCGAATAAGCAAGGTCCTCCACAAGAATTTGGACACTAATTGAATTTTTGTTCCTTCAGTTCAAAGAAGAAGAAAAAAAGTCTTCTTTCGTCCCTAATTAATAATCCCTATTCAATGAAGGAGTTCATATTGAAGAGTTGTTAGCTCATCATAATTGCACATGCATGTTTCTCAATATATATAGACATAAGTTTATTTATATATAATAATCATACTTATAATTGAATTTGATAGTTTGAAAATTTGACATTTTTTTTTTTATTTATTTTATGTATATATTAATTAGTAATAAAATAAGTTAAAATAAAAGCATGTATTACCCTCTGTCCCTCTGTCTTTAATTTATTTAGGTTTTCGTTTGCCCTATCATGGCCTCGTCCATATGGGATTGTTTAGTCCAATAATACATATTGACATATTGTTCAATTCACGTCTGCAATATACAAATAAACTCCATATATAGTTGAAAAAAAATTGTAATCAAAGTAACATGAAATAATGGTCAATTAATGTTCTATATAAACAATTTTAGCTTTGGTTATGAACGAGTCCACCTTATTAAGTTTTATGACTATTCATTAATTAATTTTATCATTACCATACAAAACTACTTACGGAGTAGTTATTATGTTCCTAATAACCTTATTAATGTTATTACTAGTATAACATTAGAAAATTAATATAAGTAGTAACCTACTAACCTTATAGCTCCAATAATAATAACTAGAAAATAAATAATTTCATAGATGGATCTAGTCTCTTCCTTATGAATGATTCCACACCCCACTAAGTGTGTGCCTTTCTTTCGCCATCCAACGATAATTATAGATCAAGATTAGCGTAGAATTAGTATATATAATCACAATGGCCCACATTAGGAAACCCTGGACAAAAAACTAATTATTGTGATTAAGCTCACTAATATGACAACTTCTAGCCAGAGAATCCCTGCTATTAATGTAACGTGATTACCAAAACTTTATCGACTTCTTCCTTCTTTTTTTTATTGAAACTTTTGATTCGTGCTATCACACCCACTCCCCCAGCTAAGTAACAGCCAAGAGTTGAAGTCTTTAAGATTGTTTTTCAATTAAGTATCAAATACATCACTATTAGCATTGATATACAATTTGTAATGATTGTAGAATATGAAATATATAGTAGTAGTTGTGCACCATGCTATCACTATTTTGGAATTTGTTAGTCTCGTAAAAATCGTATTTAAGGACTTTCTGTCTAATTTTATAACTCATGATAAATTTAAAGTCGGAAAAAGGTTTAAAAATATTGGCATATGCCTTTTTATGTACTCTTAAAGTCGTAGTATATTGGTGCTCACTTCTTAAAAAGTCTTGTTAGATTATAGTTGTATATCAATACATGTTTTTGACACTTTTATATCTGCACGTCTAGCAGTAAAAGTAAACAATGAAACTTTCTATTTTTTGACAAAGTGAATAATGAGCTTATTAAGTACTCACCAATTAGTGAAAAAAACACTTTGAATTTAAACCATACAATAAGATACGTAATACAAGTATTATTGATATTATTTCATTCAAATATATTATTTCATTCATGATTATTTCTTGTAATATTATTATTGTAATAATTTGAAAGAAATTAATAGACTTAAATTTAAGAGTTCAATAGTAATAATGCAAAATAGACAAGAACAGAGTTGAGAATGAACGTTTATTATTTCAACCAGAACTTGCCCTGCCTCTACTGAATAGGAGGAAAGAAAGAAGAATATACAGAACAAAAATAGAGTAGTTAATAAATAAAATTAATTATAGACATTTTTTCTTATTTCTGAAACACATGCAAACTAAAAGTTCAATCAAAGATGATGAACTATGCAGTAATCTGTCAAGAAAAAAAGAAAAAAAAAGAAACCCAACACAAGCTTACATCCCTTCTCCCCATTTTACACAAGAGCTAGAAAAGAGAGAAGAGGAAACATCTCTAATCTAGTACAAGGATTGCTAAAGCTGATCACTCGCGGTCTCTCCTCCATTCTTTCTCTCTTTCCCATTTTTGACCTCTCAATGCGGTCTTTCTCACTGATCTTTCGGCTAGATCAGGAGTTTGAAGGTTCTGATAATGTCAAAGCAGCCTTTTTAGGAAGAGGCAACTTTAGACATATCTCTACTTGATCGATTGTATTTCATGTTGACTTCTAACAAGTTGCCCGGCAGCAATTGCAGACATCAAAGAGAGCTCCCCGGCAAGAAACAGATCCGGCAACAACAGTGGCCAAAAGTCTGGCGTTTCCTCCAGCAGTCTCCCTGTTTGCACCCTTGACTCCCAGCAAGTTAAGGCAAGCTGATTGAGAAGCTAGTTGGGTACCGCCTCCCACTGTTCCAACCTGATACCAGTAAGAAGTGGTAAGTATCAGGAAAGTTCCAAGGTAATACTACATAACAACGATGCAAATTACCATGAAAATTTTTACCACAAAAAATCAAAACGTGGTCATTAAATTGAAAGGGAAGGACCAAATCGACAGTACATTTATGGCCCCATAGACACATGCAACGAAAATCTTAGTGTAGACCCGCAAAGATGCCACACAAAACTTTGATAGCACTAGCAAGTCGGCATTGTCACATGTGATGCAGTCTGGCAAACTCGAGAATTAACCACAACTAAACCAAACGTTCATACTTTTTACAAAGAATGTTGCCCTACCATCACTCTAATTCCACCGCAAACAAAAATCTTTTGAAGAAAGGTGGTCCTTTATGAGCACTACAGCTTGAATTCCACCGATACTCCAAAACATACAGCTCAACTAATGGCGTGGCATGCATCTAGACAAATCAAGCACATGAATAGTTTCACCTCATACGCGTTGAGTTTTACATCTATAGAAATGACTGAAGTTTCAAATTTGGATTGGTGTAAAATCAATGGACCATCATAGTTCAGTTTGGTGTAAAGTCATTTAATGAATATCCTTTTAAATGTAATAGATAGAACCAATAGCAGACAATCAATCAGAAATATCATAACGTTACATAGCTTAGCAATATGCATAAAACAGACAGAAATGGATAAATGAAGCAGTCCAATTACCTCAATAGAGGGCATGCTAACAGAGATATGTAAATCCTTGCCGTCATTAACGGCTTCCATCATGGTAATACATTGAGAACTCTCAACGTTTTGTGCTGGATCTTGACCAGTGGCAATGTAAATGGCAGACACGATGTTGGCAGCATGAGCATTGAATCCACCAAGCGATCCCGCCACAGCAGACCCAGTAAGATTCTTGAGCATGTTAAGCTCTACAAGGGAAGCTACATCGGTCTTAAGGACCTTCTTCACAATGTCTTCCTTGATGACAGCCTCACAAACAACAGACTTTCCTCTTCCTTCAATCCAGTTTACGGCAGCTGGCTTCTTGTCTGAGCAATAGTTTCCTAAACATTTGCAAAAGGTCCCAACTTAAGTTTTACTACTAAATTTCCCTAAACAATTGTAAGTTCAATCCAAATCAATGATAAACCAATATAATTAACGATAACGACTCGTTACAAAACAATTATAAGCTCACCAGAGATGCCAATAACATCCATGTCAGGGAAATCACTCTGGAGAAACTCCAACACATTTTGAACACCTTTAGAAACCATGTTCATTCCCATAGCATCACCAGTTCTGCAAGTAAACCTAACATACAAGTTCTTTCCAGCAATAGCACACTTAACCTCCTGAAGCCTTGCAAATCTACTTGACCTATTTTTACCCAACAAATAACACAAATATCAGCCCAAAGTTACAATCAAAGATCATCATATACAAAATTCAAAAAAAAAAATAAAATGATCCCAATTCCCAAAAATTGGCTAATAATCCACATAAAATGGAAATCAAAAGTTTAAATCTTTCATCCATAATCTAAGATTGGATATAAAAATAAGAATATAGTAAAATAAAAATCAGATATTTTTCCATAATTTAATTTGAAACACATAAAAACATCAACATCATCATAGTCAACATTATTCAACATTTACCATCAAAACATTTTGAATTTCCTAAATAGTTAGCTGGATGTCAATCATTATCAGATGAAAAGCAACAAAAACTACCCACACAAAAAAAGTGAACAAAGCAAAAATCAAAATCAAAATCAAATCCCAAAATCAAAGGACTTACTTGTTGAAAACAAGAGAAATGGTTTCGAAATTAGCAGGATCTTCCAGAAAGAACTTAAGGTCAGCAGCTCTTCTAGCTGATCCAAACCTAACAACAGGAGCTCTAGTCATCCCATCCTTCAAAATCACACTAGCTGCACCACCAGACATCATAATTGCCTTACACCCTCGATTAGTACTCGCAACCAAGCATCCCTCTGTCGTTGCCATCGGTACCGAATACTCAATCCCATCTAGCAACAATGGCCCGGCAATTCCCACCGGAATCTGGATAAATCCAACCGGCATTTCGCAGCATTGTCCTAAAATCGATTCATAATCGAACCCATCTAATGGCAACCCTACAATTGATCGTCCTGTAGTCCTCTGAAGCGCTTCTCTCCTAATCTTCGCAGCTCGGAAACAATCACCAAGCTTCGATTCCAACGAATACGAAGGTGTCGAACCTTTAACAACAGATTGAACAATTTCTTCATCTTCTGGGGTAAGATCTAGGGTTTTGGGTAATTGATGAACCTCCAATTTTTTCTCAGGTAAAGGAATCGGAATTCCGCAAGGAATTCGCTTATCCTCTTTGAGAATCTGCTGTTCATTACTCACTTCTTCAATAACTTCCTCATCATCATCATAAGATGATCTGGGTGAAATAAACGACTGAACAAAATCGATTCCGAAGAACCCTAGAAGATAAATGAATGAAGCTAAAAAAGCAACAATAGCAGAAATTTCGGAAAGAGAAACAACATGAAGAGGGGTAGAATTTCTGATCTTCTCCCTCCATCGTTGAAGAAGAAAGTAAACAACCCCAAAAAATAGGGTTAGAAAAACGCCATTAGTGATGTAAAGAGGAAGAGGTAAAGCGTCGGAAGCTTTCGGCGACTCATCTCCGGCGAAATTTTTCCGGCGAAGTTGTTTCAAATTCGCCGACGCCGGTGGCGGTGGTGGTTGTCGTCGCCGGACATCCATCACCGGAAAATGAAGAGGAGAGAGAAAAGGGTAAAATTGGAAAAGTGGGAATTGAGGAAGTTAGAGAAGTTAGGTTTTTTTTATTTATTTATTTTGATTTAGAATTAAGAAGAAGAAAAAAAAAAAAAAAAAAGGGAGAAATGGGTTTAGTCATTTAGTTTGGGGGGAGAAAGAGAAAAAGGGGGAGAATTTATAGGGGTTTATGGGTGGAGGAAGAACGAGGGAGAAGGGGGAAGTGGCACGTGAGACTCGAGGGTGGTAATATTGTGCCAATTGTTAATGTTGTATTA
>NW_018745328.1:0-15443 GCF_001683475.1 Chenopodium quinoa
AATTAAAGTCAAACACATTCAAACAAAGCTATTTGAAATCAAATCATGACAAGTCAAGATACATTCTACAAAGCTAATTGAATCAAATGAAAGTCAAAACACATTCATACAAAGCTATTTAAATCAAATGAGATCAAGTAAATTCAAACAAAGCTAATTAAATCAAATAAAAGTAAAATACATTCAAAACAAAAGCCTATTTGAATCAAATGAAAGTCAAATATATTCTACAAAGCTAATTGAATCAAATGAAAGTCAAAACACATTCAAACAAAGCTAATTTTGATGCGGATGCATTCAACGTTTCCTTTCTTAGTCCGTTTCTTTAATGTTTCTTAGATTAGATTTTGGCTTACAAGTTTTTACCTTTCACTTGAAAGGGTTTTTCTTGTTTTAAGCGTTAGGATTTTTATTTTGATTAGGAATTGTTTTGGTCTAGTGAGTTCCTATTTGAATTAGGACTTGTCTTTAGCAAAAGAGATTCCTAATTGGATTAGGACTTGTCTTTAGCAAAAGAGATTCCTAATTGGATTAGGACTTGTTTTTAGCAAAGTAAATTCCTAAGTGGATTAGGACTTGACTTTGGTTTTTTAGGCGTGTCTAGGTGTTTTAGGAGGATTGAATACCTAATCTAAGTTGAATTAAGCTTAGTTAGTTTAGTCATATCCGAATTAGGAACTTGGGGATCAAAGTTTCGGTTTTCTTAGGTTTTCTAGGTCAAATGGGATTCTAATTTAATTAGGATTAGTTCTTCTAATTTGATTAGGTTTAGAATTAGTTTTGAGTCTATAAATAAAGGTTGTAAACTTCAAATTATACAAGTTTGTTTTGTTGATTAAAGCTTTATTGCTTGTTAATTTGGAACGTTTCTTTCCAAGTTTTCTTTGTGTTTGACGAGTGAAGTTAAACATAAAAACCCTTAGATTAGGCGAGTGAAACCTGATTTAAGAGAGGTTAGATTAATTAGTGAGTGAAGCTAATTCAAACTATCCTCAAAAAAACCCCTAAATCACGAGATTAAGGTGAGTGAAGCTTGAAATCAGATTTAGAACCCTTAGGCGAAAACAAACGAGTGAAGCTTGTTTAAAACCTAAGACCAAACGAATCAAGAAACGCATCAAATGGTATCAAGAGCTGTTGGTGTGATTATTGAGTCGTTATATCCTTATTCTTGAGCAATCAAGAATCAATTCGTGCTAGTTTCTTGGTTCTTGTTCTTCTCGGCGCAGATCTGGACCAGTTGGAAGTTTTAGGTTACTGCGAACTATATACTTGGTATTTTTCGGTGATTTTTTTTGGGTTGGATTCCTATTGGACTAAAATTATAGACTGTAAAATTTCGTGGTCATTGGATAAGTGACGCAAAATCTACAGCAACAAACTTTCGAGGGAAAATTACTGATTGTGCGCAAACATGGAGAATAAATCAACGATCACTCACTTGCTTGAACAGATGACTGTTTTGATGGAACGACACATTACGTTCATGCATCATAGGAAGAGTCTTGAAGAGGAGATCAAGTGTTTCAAGTGTCAAGGTAGAGGTCACTACAAGTCCGAGTGTCCTAATAGAAGGGTCATGACATTAACAAGATACCAAGCCTTAGAAGAGGAGGATGCTAAACTTGCTTTACTTCTAAAAAGAGCAACGTGAAGGAGAGGAGAATGAATATGACTTTGAGGAAGAGTGTGAAGAGCAACCATTGTGTGAGGCAGCCCCGGATCACAACACACTTGTTTTGAGAAAGCTTCTCCATGCTCAATCTACTCCTTTGACTGATATGGCACAAAGGGAGAACTTGTTTCACACTAGATGCTTAGTGAATGGGCGTAGTTGTTCAGTTATTGTGGATAATGGTTCTTGTACTAATGCATGCTCTAAGAAGATGACGGATACATTGCAGCTTGAGACTAGGAACCATCCTAATCCTTACAAACTTAATTGGCTCACAAATGTTGGAGGAGTACATGTTTCGAAACAAGC
Organism: Chenopodium quinoa; assembly: GCF_001683475.1. Classification (NCBI taxonomy): domain Eukaryota; kingdom Viridiplantae; phylum Streptophyta; class Magnoliopsida; order Caryophyllales; family Amaranthaceae; genus Chenopodium; species Chenopodium quinoa. The sequence goes on from NW_018745328.1 coordinate 1,985, forward strand.
ATTGGTTTCTTTTACAATTGGTGAGTTTGAAGACAAAGTGTGGTGTGATGTTGTTCCTATGGATGCATGTGCTTTGTTGCTAGGCCGTCCTTGGCAATTTGATCGTGATGTGATCTACCTTGCAAAGAAGAATGTGGTTTCAGTTCTACATAAAGGGAAAAGGATTGGATTAAAACCTTTACCTCCTAAATTCGAACCTATGCAACATGATGGCAGCAAGGTTATTTCTCTTTCTACATGTGATGAAGGTGGTTCAAGTAAAAGGAAGAAGAAAGACAAGCAGCAAGATAGAGTGCTTCAACTTGTTCGTAAGTCTCCATTTGAGATAGGTGACTATGTGTGGCTTTCTTTGAGTGCACAGAAAGTTATACAACAACCGCAAAGACAAGCATGAATCCTTTGATGAAGGGCCTTTTAAAATCGTGCATAGGGAGAATTATGATACATTTCAAGTGCTACTTGGTGAAGGCGTTTGTGCTTCTCTTAGTGCAAATGATCTTGTTCCTTGTTATGATGTAACTTGAGGACAAGTTAGTTTTCAAGAGGAGGAGTATGATGCGGATGCATTCAACGTTTCCTTTCTTAGTCCGTTTCTTTAATGTTTCTTAGATTAGATTTTGGCTTACAAGTTTTTTACCTTTCACTTGAAAGGGTTTTTTCTTGTTTTAAGCGTTAGGATTTTTATTTTGATTAGGAATTGTTTTGGTCTAGTGAGTTCCTATTTGAATTAGGACTTGTCTTTAGCAAAAGAGATTCCTAATTGGATTAGGACTTGTCTTTAGCAAAAGAGATTCCTAATTGATTAGGACTTGTTTTTAGCAAAGTAAATTCCTAAGTGGATTAGGACTTGACTTTGGTTTTTAGGCGTGTCTAGGTGTTTTAGGAGGATTGAATACCTAATCTAAGTTGAATTAAGCTTAGTTAGTTTAGTCATATCCGAATTAGGAACTTGGGGATCAAGTTTTCGGTTTTCTTAGGTTTTCTAGGTCAAATGGGATTCTAATTTAATTAGGATTAGTCTTCTAATTTGATTAGGTTTAGAATTAGTTTTGAGTCTATAAATAAAGGTTGTAAACTTCAAATTATACAAGTTTGTTTTGTTGATTAAAGCTTTATTGCTTGTTAATTTGGAACGTTTCTTTCCAAGTTTTCTTTGTGTTTGACGAGTGAAGTTAAACATAAAAACCCTTAGATTAGGCGAGTGAAACCTGATTTAAGAGAGGTTAGATTAATTAGTGAGTGAAGCTAATTCAAACTATCCTCAAAAAAACCCCTAAATCACGAGATTAAGGTGAGTGAAGCCTTGAAATCAGATTTAGAACCCTTAGGCGAAAACAAACGAGTGAAGCTTGTTTAAACCTAAGACCAAACGAATCAAGAAACGCATCATAATTGAATCAAATGAAAGCCAAACACATTCAAACAAAGCTATTTTAATTAAATGAATGTCAAATACATTCTACAAAGCTAATTGAATCAAATGAAAGTCAAAGACATTCAAACAAAGCTATTTGTAGAAAATGAAAGTCAAATACATTCTACAAAGCAAATTGAATCAAATGAAAGTCAAACACAGTCAAACAAAGTTATTTGATTCAAATGAAAGTCAAATACATTCTACAAAGCTAATTGAATCAAATGAAAGTCAAACACATTCAAACAAAGCTAATTAAATCAAATAAAAGTCAAATACATTCTACAAAGCTAATTGAATCATATAAAAGTCAAACACATTCAAACAAAGCTAATTGAATCAAATGGAAGTCAAATACATTCTACAAAGCTAATTGAATTAAATTAAAGTCAAACACATTCAAAATAAGCTAATTGAATTTAATGAAAGTCAAACACATTCAAACAAAGCTTTCGAATCAAGTGAAAGTCAAATACATTCTACAAAGCTAATTGAATCAAATGAAAGTCAAACACATTCAAACAAAGCTATTTGAATCAAATGAAAGTCAAATACATTCTACTAAGCTAATAGAATCAAATGAAAGTCAAACACATTCAAACAAAGCTATTTGAATCAAATGACAGTCAAATACGTTATACAAAGCTAATTGTATCAAATGAAAGTCAAACACATTCAAACAAAGCTATTTGAATAAAATGAAAGTGAAATGCATTCTACAAAGCTAATTGAATCAAATGAAAGTGAAACTTATTCAAACAAAGCTATTTGAATCAAATGAGAGTCAAATACATTCAAACAAAGCTAATTAAATCAAATAAAAGTCAAATACATTCTACAAAGCTAATTGAATCATATAAAAGTCAAACACATTCAAACAAAGCTAATTGAATTAAATGGAAGTGAAATACATTCTACAAAGCTAATTGAATTAAATTAAAGTCAAACACATTCAAAATAAGCTAATTGAATTTAATGAAAGTCAAACACATTCAAACAAAGCTTTCGAATCAAGTGAAAGTCAAATACATTCTACAAAGCTAATTGAATCAAATGAAAGTCAAACACATTCAAACAAAGATATTTGAATCAAATGAAAGTCAAATACATTCTACTCAGCTAATTGAATAAAATGAAAGTCAAACACATTCAAACAAAGCTATTTGAATCAAATGACAGTCAAATACGTTCTACAAAGCTAATTGTATCAAATGAAAGTCAAACACATTCAAACAAAGCTATTTGAATAAAATGAAAGTGAAATGCATTCTACAAAGCTAATTGAATCCAATGAAAGTGAAACACATTCAAACAAAGCTATTTGAATCAAATGAGAGTCAAATACATTCAAACAAAGCTAATTAAATCAAATAAAAGTCAAATACATTCTACAAAGCTAATTGAATCAAATGAAAGTCAAACACATTCAAACAAAGCTAATTGAATTAACTGAAAGTCAAATACATTCAACAAAGCGAATTGAATCAAATGAAAGTCAAACACATTCAAACAAAGCTAATTGAATCAAATGAAACTCAAACACATTCAAACAAAGTTTTCATATTAAATGAAAGTCAAATACATTCTACAAAGCTAATTGAATCAAATGAAAGTCAAACACATTCAAACAAAGCTATTTGAATCAAATGAAAGTCAAATACATTCTACAAAGCTAATTGAATTAAATTAAAGTCAAACACATTCAAAATAAGCTAATTGAATTTAATGAAAGTCAAACACATTCAAACAAAGCTTTCGAATCAAGTGAAAGTCAAATACATTCTACAAAGCTAATTGAATCAAATGAAAGTCAAACACATTCAAACAAAGCTATTTGAATCAAATGAAAGTCAAATACATTCTACTAAGCTAATTGAATCAAATGAAAGTCAAACACATTCAAACAAAGCTATTTGAATCAAATGACAGTCAAATACGTTCTACAAAGCTAATTGTATCAAATGAAAGTCAAACACATTCAAACAAAGCTATTTGAATAAAATGAAAGTGAAATGCATTCTACAAAGCTAATTGAATCAAATGAAAGTGAAACTTATTCAAACAAAGCTATTTGAATCAAATGAGAGTCAAATACATTCAAACAAAGCTAATTAAATCAAATAAAAGTCAAATACATTCTACAAAGCTAATTGAATCATATAAAAGTCAAACACATTCAAACAAAGCTAATTGAATTAAATGGAAGTGAAATACATTCTACAAAGCTAATTGAATTAAATTAAAGTCAAACACATTCAAAATAAGCTAATTGAATTTAATGAAAGTTAAACACATTCAAACAAAGCTTTCGAATCAAGTGAAAGTCAAATACATTCTACAAAACTAATTGAATCAAATGAAAGTCAAACACATTCAAACAAAGATATTTGAATCAAATGAAAGTCAAATACATTCTACTAAGCTAATTGAATAAAATGAAAGTCAAACACATTCAAACAAAGCTATTTGAATCAAATGACAGTCAAATACGTTCTACAAAGCTAATTGTATCAAATGAAAGTCAAACACATTCAAACAAAGCTATTTGAATAAAATGAAACTGAAATGCATTCTACAAAGCTAATTGAATCCAGTGAAAGTGAAACACATTCAAACAAAGCTATTTGAATCAAATGAGAGTCAAATACATTCAAACAAAGCTAATTAAATCAAATAAAAGTCAAATACATTCTACAAAGCTAATTGAATCATATAAAAGTCAAACACATTCAAACAAAGCTAATTGAATCAAATGGAAGTCAAATACATTCTATAAAGCTAATTGAATTAAATTAAAGTCAAACACATTTAAAATAAGCTAATTGAATTTAATGAAAGTCAAACACATTCAAACAAAGCTTTCGAATCAAGTGAAAGTCAAATACATTCTACAAAGCTAATTGAATCAAATGAAAGTCAAACACATTCAAACAAAGCTATTTGAATCAAAAGAAAGTCAAATACATTCTACTAAGCTAATTGAATCAAATGAAACTCAAACACATTCAAACAAAGCTATTTGAATCAAATGACAGTCAAATACGTTCTACAAAGCTAATTGTATCAAATGAAAGTCAAACACATTCAAACAAAGCTAATTGAATCAAAGGAAAGTGAAATGCATTCTACTAAGCTAATTGAATCAAATGAAAGTGAAACACATTCAAACAAAGCTATTTGAATCAAATGAGAGTCAAATACATTCAAACAAAGCTAATTGAATCATATGAAAGTCAAACACGTTCTACAAAGCTAATTGAATCAAGTGAAAGTCAAACACAGTCAAACAAAGTTATTTGATTTAAATGAAAGTAAAATATATTCTACAAAGCTAATTCAATCAAATGAAAGTCAAACACATTCAAACAAAGCTAATTAAATCAAATAAAAGTCAAATACATTCTACAAAGCTAATTGAATCATATAAAAGTCAAACACATTCAAACAAAGCTAATTGAATCAAATGGAAGTCAAATACATTCTACAAAGCTAATTGAATTAAATTAAAGTCAAACACATTCAAAATAAGCTAATTGAATTTAATGAAAGTCAAACACATTCAAACAAAGCTTTCGAATCAAGTGAAAGTCAAATACATTCTACAAAGCTAATTGAATCAAATGAAAGTCAAACACATTCAAACAAAGCTATTTGAATCAAATGAAAGTCAAATACATTCTACTAAGCTAATTGAATCAAATGAAACTCAAACACATTCAAACAAAGCTATTTGAATCAAATGACAGTCAAATACGTTCTACAAAAGCTAATTGTATCAAATGAAAGTCAAACACATTCAAACAAAGCTAATTGAATCAAATGAGAGTCAAATACATTCAAACAAAGCTAATTAAATCAAATAAAAGTCAAATACATTCTACAAAGATAATTGAATCAAATGAAAGTCAAACACATTCAAACAAAGCTATTTTAATCAAATGAAAGTCAAATACATTCTACTAAGCTAATTGAATCAAATGAAAGTCAAACACATTCAAACAAAGCTATTTGAATCAAATGACAGTTAAATACGTTCAAACAAAGCTATATAAATCAAATGAAAGTGAAATGCATTCTACAAAGCAAATTGATCTAAATGAAATTCAAACACATTCAAACAAAGCTATTTGAATCAAATGACAGTCAAACAAATTCTACAAAGCTAATTGAATCAATTGAAAGTCAAACACATTCAAACAAAGCTATTTGAATCAAATGAAAGTCAAATACATTCTACAAAGCTAATTGAATCAAATGAAAGTCAAACACAGTCAAACAAAGCTAGTTGAATCAAATGAAAGTCAAACACATTCAAACAAAGCTATTTTAATTAAATGAATGTCAAATACATTCTACAAAGCTAATTGAATCAAATGAAAGTCAAACACATTCAAACAAAGCTATTTGAAGAAAATGAAAGTCAAATACATTCTACAAAGCAAATTGAATCAAATGAAAGTCAAACACAGTCAAACAAAGTTATTTGATTCAAATGAAAGTCAAATACATTCTACAAAGCTAATTGAATCAAATGAAAGTCAAACACATTCAAACAAAGCTAATTAAATGAAATTAAAAGTCAAATACATTCTACAAAGCTAATTGAATCATATAAAAGTCAAACACATTCAAACAAAGCTAATTGAATCAAATGGAAGTCAAATACATTCTACAAAGCTAATTGAATTAAATTAAAGTCAAACACATTCAAAATAAGCTAATTGAATTTAATGAAAGCCAAACACATTCAAAACAAAGCTTTCGAATCAAATGAAAGTCAAATACATTCTACAAAGCTAATTGAATCAAATGAAAGTCAAACACATTCAAACAAAGCTATTTAAATCAAATAAAAGTCAAATACATTCTACTAAGCTAATTGAATCAAATGAAAGTCAAACACATTCAAACAAAGCTATTTGAATCAAATGACAGTCAAATACGTTCTACAAAGCTAATTGTATCAAATGAAAGTCAAACACATTCAAAAAAAAGCTTTTTAATTTAAATGAAAGTCAAACACATTCAAACAAAGCTATATAAATCAAATGAAAGTGAAATGCATTCTACAAAGCAAATTGATCTAAATGAAATTCAAACACATTCAAACAAAGCTATTTGAATCAAATGACAGTCAAACACATTCTACAAAGCTAATTGAATCAAATGAAACTCAAACACATTCAAAATAAGCTATTTGAATCAAATGACAGTCAAATACGTTCTACAAAGCTAATTGTATCAAATGAAAGTCAAACACATTCAAACAAAGCTATTTGAAATAAAATGAAAGTGAAATGCATTCTACAAAGCTAATTGAATCCAATGAAAGTGAAACACATTCAAACAAAGCTATTTGAATCAAATGAGAGTCAAATACATTCAAACAAAGCTAATTAAATCAAATAAAAGTCAAATACATTCTACAAAGCTAATTGAATCAAATGAAAGTCAAACACATTCAAAACAAAGCTAATTGAATTAACTGAAAGTCAAATACATTCAACAAAGAGAATTGAATCAAATGAAAGTCAAACACATTCAAACAAAGCTATTTGAATCAAATGAAAGTCAAATACATTCTACTAAGCTAATTGAATCAAATGAAAGTCAAACACATTCAAACAAAGCTATTTGAATCAAATGAGAGTCAAATATGTTCAAACAAAGCTATATAAATCAAATGAAATTCAAACACATTCAAACAAAGCTATTTGAATCAAATGACAGTCAAACACATTCTACAAAGCTAATTGAATCAATTGAAAGTCAAACACATTCAAACAAATCTATTTGAATCAAATGAAAGTCAAATACATTCTACAAAGCTAATTGAATCAAATAAAAGTCAAACAAATTCAAACAAAGCTAATTGAATCAAATGAAAGTCAAACACATTAAAACAAAGCTATTTTAATTAAATGAATGTCAAATACATTCTACAAAGCTAATTGAATCAAATGAAAGTCAAACACATTCAAACAAAGCTATTTGAAGAAGATGAAAGTCAAATACATTCTACAAAGAAAAAATGAATCAAATGAAAGTCAAACACAGTCAAACAAAGTTATTTGATTCAAATGAAAGTCAAATACATTCTACAAAGCTAATTGAATCAAATGAAAGTCAAACACATTCAAACAAAGTTGTTTGAATCAAATGAAAGTCAAATACGTTCAAACAAAGCTATTTTAATTAAATGAATGTCAAATACATTCTACAAAGCTAATTGAATCAAATGAAAGTCAAACATATTCAAACAAAGCTATTTGAAGAAAATGAAAGTCAAATATATTCACAAAGCAAATTGAATCAAATGAAAGTCAAACACAATCAAACAAAGTTATTTGATTTAAATGAAAGTAAAATATATTCTACAAAGCTAATTCAATCAAATGAAAGTCAAACACATTCAAACAAAAGCTAATTAAATCAAATAAAAGTCAAATACATTCTACAAAGCTAATTGAATCATATAAAAGTCAAACACATTCAAACAAAGCTAATTGAATCAAATGGAAGTCAAATACATTCTATAAAGCTAATTGAATTAAATTAAAGTCAAACACATTTAAAATAAGCTAATTGAATTTAATGAAAGTCAAACACATTCAAACAAAGCTTTCGAATCAAGTGAAAGTCAAATACATTCTACAAAGCTAATTGAATCAAATGAAAGTCAAACACATTCAAACAAAGCTATTTGAATCAAATGAAAGTCAAATACATTCTACTAAGCTAATTGAATCAAATGAAACTCAAACACATTCAAACAAAGCTATTTGAATCAAATGACACTCAAATACGTTCTACAAAGCTAATTGTATCAAATGAAAGTCAAACACATTCAAACAAAGCTATTTGAATAAAATGAAAGTGAAATGCATTCTACTAAGCTAATTGAATCAAATGAAAGTGAAACACATTCAAACAAAGCTATTTGAATCAAATGAGAGTCAAATACATTCAAACAAAGCTAATTAAATCAAATAAAAGTCAAATACATTCTACAAAGCTAATTGAATCAAATGAAAGTCAAACACATTCAAACAAAGCTATTTTAATCAAATGAAAGTCAAATACATTCTACTAAGCTAATTGAATCAAATGAAAGTCAAACACATTCAAACAAAGCTATTTGAATCAAATGACAGTTAAATACGTTCAAACAAAGCTATATAAATCAAATGAAAGTGAAATGCATTCTACAAAGCAAATTGATCTAAATGAAATTCAAACACATTCAAACAAAGCTATTTGAATCAAATGACAGTCAAACACATTCTACAAAGCTAATTGAATCAATTGAAAGTCAAACACATTCAAACAAAGCTATTTGAATCAAATGAAAGTCAAATACATTCTACAAAGCTAATTGAATCAAATGAAAGTCAAACACATTCAAACAAAGCTAGTTGAATCAAATGAAAGTCAAACACATTCAAACAAAGCTATTTTAATTAAATGAATGTCAAATACATTCTACAAAGCTAATTGAATCAAATGAAAGTCAAACACATTCAAACAAAGCTATTTGAAGAAAATGAAAGTCAAATATATTCTACAAAGCAAATTGAATCAAATGAAAGTCAAACACAGTCAAACAAAGTTATTTGATTCAAATGAAAGTCAAATACATTCTACAAAGCTAATTGAATCAAATGAAAGTCAAACACATTCAAACAAAGCTAATTAAATGAAATAAAAGTCAAATACATTCTACAAAGCTAATTGAATCATATAAAAGTCAAACACATTCAAACAAAGCTAATTGAATCAAATGGAAGTCAAATACATTCTACAAAGCTAATTGAATTAAATTAAAGTCAAACACATTCAAAATAAGCTAATTGAATTTAATGAAAGTCAAACACATTCAAACAAAGCTTTCGAATCAAATGAAAGTCAAATACATTCTACAAAGCTAATTGAATCAATTGAAAGTCAAACACATTCAAACAAAGCTATTTAAATCAAATGAAAGTCAAATACATTCTACTAAGCTAATAGAATCAAATGAAAGTCAAACACATTCAAACAAAGCTATTTGAATCAAATGACAGTCAAATACGTTCTACAAAGCTAATTGTATCAAATGAAAGTCAAACACATTCAAAAAAAGCTTTTTAATTTAAATGAAAGTCAAACACATTCAAACAAAGCTATATAAATCAAATGAAAGTGAAATGCATTCTACAAAGCAAATTGATCTAAATGAAATTCAAACACATTCAAACAAAGCTATTTGAATCAAATGACAGTCAAACACATTCTACAAAGGTAATTGAATCAAATGAAACTCAAACACATTCAAAATAAGCTATTTGAATCAAATGACAGTCAAATACGTTCTACAAAGGTAATTGAATCAAATGAAAGTCAAACACATTCAAACAAAGCTATTTGAATCAAATGACAGTCAAATACGTTCTACAAAGCTAATTGTATCAAATGAAAGTCAAAACACATTCAAACAAAGCTATTTAAATAAAATGAAAGTGAAATGCATTCTACAAAGCTAATTGAATTAAATTAAAGTCAAACACATTCAAAATAAGCTAATTGAATTTAATGAAAGTCAAACACATTCAAACAAAGCTTTCGAATCAAGTGAAAGTCAAATACATTCTACAAAGCTAATTGAATCAAATGAAAGTCAAACACATTCAAACAAAGCTATTTGAATCAAATGAAACTCAAATACATTCTACTAAGCTAATTGAATCAAATGAAACTCAAACACATTCAAACAAAGCTATTTGAATCAAATGACAGTCAAATACGTTCTACAAAGCTAATTGTATCAAATGAAAGTCAAAACACATTCAAACAAAGCTATTTGAATAAAATGAAAGTGAAATGCATTCTACAAAGCTAATTGAATCAAATGAAAGTGAAACACATTCAAACAAAGCTATATGAATCAAATGAGAGTCAAATACATTCAAACAAAGCTAATTAAATCAAATAAAAGTCAAAATACATTCTACAAAGCTAATTGAATCATATAAAAGTCAAACACATTCAAACAAAGCTATTTGAATCAAATGAAAGTCAAATACATTCTACTAAGCTAATTGAATCAAATGAAAGTCAAACACATTCAAACAAAGCTATTTGAATCAAATGACAGTTAAATACGTTCAAACAAAGCTATATAAATCAAATGAAAGTGAAATGCATTCTACAAAGCAAATTGATCTAAATGAAATTCAAACACATTCAAACAAAGCTATTTGAATCAAATGACAGTCAAACACATTCTACAAAGCTAATTGAATCAATTGAAAGTCAAACACATTCAAACAAAGCTATTTGAATCAAATGAAAGTCAAATACATTCTACAAAGCTAATTGAATCAAATGAAAGTCAAACACATTCAAACAAAGCTAATTGAATCAAATGAAAGTCAAACACATTCAAACAAAGCTATTTTAATTAAATGAATGTCAAATACATTCTACAAAGCTAATTGAATCAAATGAAAGTCAAACACATTCAAACAAAGATATTTGAAGAAAATGAAAGTCAAATACATTCTACAATGCAAATTAAATCAAATGAAAGTCAAACACAATCAAACAAAGTTATTTGATTCAAATGAAAGTCAAATACATTCTACAAAGCTAATTGAATCAAATGAAAGTCAAACACATTCAAACAAAGCTAATTAAATCAAATAAAAGTCAAATACATTCTACAAAGCTAATTGAATCATATAAAAGTCAAACACATTCAAACAAAGCTAATTGAATCAAATGGAAGTCAAATACATTCTACAAAGCTAATTGAATTAAATTAAAGTCAAACACATTCAAAATAAGCTAATTGAATTTAATGAAAGTCAAACACATTCAAACAAAGCTTTCGAATCAAATGAAAGTCAAATACATTCTACAAAGCTAATTGAATCAAATGAAAGTCAAACACATTCAAAACAAAGCTATTTGAATCAAATGAAAGTCAAATACATTCTATTAAGCTAATTGAATCAAATGAAACTCAAACACATTCAAACAATGCTATTTGAATCAAATGACAGTCAAATACGTTCTACAAAGCTAATTGTATCAAATGAAAGTCAAACACATTCAAACAAAGCTATTTGAATAAAATGAAAGTGAAATGCATTCTACAAAGCTAGTTGAATCAAATGAAAGTGAAACACATTCAAACAAAGCGATTTGAATCAAATGAGAGTCAAATACATTCAAACAAAGCTAATTAAATCAAATAAAAGTCAAATACATTCTACAAAGCTAATTGAATCATATAAAAGTCAAACACATTCAAACAAAGCTAATTGGATTAAATGGAAGTCAAATACATTCTACAAAGCTAATTGAATTAAATTAAAGTCAAACACATTCAAAATAAGCTAATTGAATTTAAACGAAAGTCAAACACATTCAAAACAAAGCTTTCGAATCAAGTGAAAGTCAAATACATTCTACAAAGCTAATTGAATCAAATGAAAGTCAAACACATTCAAACAAAGATATTAGAATCAAATGAAAGTCAAATACATTCTACTAAGCTAATTGAATCAAATGAAAGTCAAAACACATTCAAACAAAGCTATTTGAATCAAATGACAGTCAAATACTACAAAGCTAATTGTATCAAATGAAAGTCAAACACATTCAAACAAAGCGATTTGAATAAAATGAAAGTGAAATGCATTCTACAAAGCTAATTGAATCCAATGAAAGTGAACACATTCAAACAAAGCTATTTGAATCAAATGAGAGTCAAATACATTCAAACAAAGCTAACTAATCAAATAAAAGTCAAATACATTCTAAAGCTAATTGAATCAAATGAAAGTCAAACACATTCAAACAAAGCTAATTGAATTAACTGAAAGTCAAATACATTCAAAGCGAATTGAATCAAATGAAAGTCAAACACATTCAAACATTGCTAATTGAATCAAACGAAAGTCAAACACATTCAACAAAGCTATTTGAATCAATGAAGTCAAATACATTCAAACAAAGCTAATTAAATCAAATAAAAGTCAAATACATTCTACAAAGCTAATTTAATCATATAAAAGTCAAACACATTCAAACAAAGCTAATTGAATCAAATGGAAGTCAAATACATTCTACAAAGCTAATTGAATTGAATGAAAGTCAAATAGATTCAAAATAAGCTAATTGAATCAAATGAAAGTCAAACACATTGAAACAAAGCTTTCGAATCAAGTGAAAAGTCAAATACATTCTACAAAGCTAATTGAATCAAATGAAAGTCAAACACATTCAAACAAAGCTATTTGAATCAAATGAAAGTCAAATACATTCTACTAAGCTAATTGAATCAAATGAAAGTCAAACACATTCAAACAAAGCTATTTGAATCAAATGACAGTCAAATACGTTCTACAAAGCCAATTGTATCAAATGAAAGTCAAACACATTCAAACAAAGCTATTTGAATAAAATGAAAGTGAAATGCATTCTACAAAGCTAATTGAATCAAATGAAAGTGAAACACATTCAAACAAAGCTATTTGAATCAAATGAGAGTCAAATACATTCAAACAAAGCTAATTAAATCAAATAAAAGTCAAATACATTATACAAAGCTAATTGAATCAAATGAAAGTCAAACACATTCAAACAAAAGCTAATTGAATTAATGAAAGTCAAATACATTCAACAAAGCAATTGAATCAAATGAAAGTCAAACACATTCAAACAAAGCTAATTGAATCAAATGAAAGTCAAACACATTCAAACAAAGATTTGAATGAAAGTCAAATACATTCTACAAAGCTAATTGAATCAAATGAAAGTCAAACACATTCAAACAAAGCTATTTGAATCAAATGAAAGTCAAATACATTCTACAAAGCTAATTGAATCAAATGAAAGTCAAACACATTCAAACAAAGCTATTTGAATCAAATGACAGTCAAATACGTTCAAACAAAGCTATATAATCAAATGAAAGTGAAATGCATTCTACAAAGCAAATTGATCAAATGAAATTCAAACACATTCAAACAAAGCTATTTGAATCAAATGACAGTCAAA
>NW_018745329.1:0-43457 GCF_001683475.1 Chenopodium quinoa
AATGAAAGTCAAACACATTTAAACAAAGCTATTTGAACCAAATGAAAGTCAAACACATTCAAGAAATGCTATTTGAATCAAATGAAAGTCAAACGCATTCAAAAAAGGTATTTAAATCAAGTGAAAGTAAAAAACATTCAAACAAAGCTATTTGAATCAAATTAAAGTCAAACACATTCAAACAAAGCTTTTTGAATTAAATGAAAGTCAAATGCATTAAACAAAGCTAATTGATTCAAATGAAAGTCAATCATTCAAAATAAAGCTAATTTAATCAAATGAAAATCAAACACATTCAAACAAAGCTTTTTCAATCAAATGAAATTCAAATGCATTCAAAATAGCGATTTGAATCAAGTGAAAGTCAAACAAAGCTTTTTGAATCAAATGATTGTCAAATCCATTCAACGATGCTAATTGAATCATATGAAAGTCAAGCACATTCAAACAAATCTTTTTGAATCAACTGAAAGTCAAATGCAATTAAAAAAAAGTAATTAAATCAAGTGAAAGTCAATTACATTTAAACAAAGCTTTTTAAATCAAATGAAAGTTAAATGCATTCAAAAAAGCTAATTGAATCAAGTGAAAGTCTAGGTAATTCAAACAAAGTTTTTGAATCAAATGACTGTCAAATGCGTTCAACGATGCTAATTGAATCAAATGAAAGTCAAACACATTCAAACAAAGCTTTTGAATCAAATGAAAGTCATATGCATTCAACAAAGCTAATTGAATCAAATGAAAGTCAATGGCATTCTAACAAACCTAATTGAATCAAACGAAAGTCAATGGCATTCTAACAAACCTAATTGAATCAAATGAAAGTCAACCACATTCAAACAAAGCTAATTGAATCAAATGAAAGTTAACCACATTCAAACAAAGCTAATTAAATCAAGTGAAATTCAAACACATTCAAACAAAGCTTTTTGAATCCAAAGAAAGTCAAATGAGTTCAAAAAAGCTAATTGAATCAAGTGAAAGTCAAACAAATTCAAACATAGCTTTTTGAATCAAATGATTGTCAAATGCATTCAACGATACTAATTGAATCATATGAAAGTCAAACACATTCAAACAAATCTTTTTGAATCAAATGAAAGTCAAATGCATTCAACAATCAAATTGAATCACTTAAAAGTCAACCACATTCAAACAAAGCTAATTAAATCCAATGGAAGGCAAACACATTCAAACAAAGCTATTTGAATCAAATGAAAGTCAAACACATTCAAACAATGCTATCTGAATCAAATGAAAGTCAAATGCATTCAAAAAAAGATAATTAAATCAAACGAAAGTCAAACACATTCAGACAAAGCTAATTGCATCAAATGAAAGTCAAAAACATTCAAACAAAGCTATTAAATCATATGAAAGTCAAATGCTTTCAAAAAAGCTAATTGAATCAACTAAAAGTCCAAAGAATTCAAACAAAGCTTTTTGAATCAAATGATTGTCAAATGCATTCAACGAGGCTAATTGAATCATATGACAGTCAAACAAAACTTTTTGAATCAAATGAAAGTCAAATGCATTCAACAAAGCAAATTGACTCAATTGAAAGTTAACCACATTCAAGCAAAGCTAATTGAATCAAATGAAAGTCAAACACATTTAAACAAAGCTATTTGAACCAAATGAAAGTCAAAACACATTCAAGAAATGCTATTTGAATCAAATGAAAGTCAAACGCATTCAAAAAAGGTATTTAAATCAAGTGAAAGTCAAAACATTCAAACAAAGCTATTTGAATCAAATTAAAGTCAAACACATTCAAACAAAGCTTTTTGAATTAAATGAAAGTCAAATGCATTAAACAAAGCTAATTGATTCAAATGAAAGTCAATCAGATTCAAATAAAGCTAATTTAATCAAATGAAAATCAAACACATTCAAACAAAGCTTTTTCAATCAAATGAAATTCAAATGCATTCAAAATAGCGATTTGAATCAAGTGAAAGTCAAACAAAGCTTTTTGAATCAAATGATTGTCAAATCCATTCAACGATGCTAATTGAATCATATGAAAGTCAAGCACATTCAAACAAATCTTTTTGAATCAACTGAAAGTCAAATGCAATTAAAAAAAAGTAATTAAATCAAGTGAAAGTCAATTACATTTAAACAAAGCTTTTTAAATCAAATGAAAGTTAAATGCATTCAAAAAAGCTAATTGAATCAAGTGAAAGTCTAGGTAATTCAAACAAAGTTTTTGAATCAAATGACTGTCAAATGCGTTCAACGATGCTAATTGAATCAAATGAAAGTCAAACACATTCAAACAAAGCTTTTGAATCAAATGAAAGTCATATGCATTCAACAAAGCTAATTGAATCAAATGAAAGTCAATGGCATTCTAACAAACCTAATTGAATCAAACGAAAGTCAATGGCATTCTAACAAACCATCAAATGAAGTCAACCACATTCAAACAAAGCTAATTGAATCAAATGAAAGTTAACCACATTCAAACAAAGCTAATTTAAATCAAGTGAAATTCAAACACATTCAAACAAAGCTTTTTGAATCCAAAGAAAGTCAAATGAGTTCAAAAAAGCTAATTGAATCAAGTGAAAGTCAAACAAATTCAAACATAGCTTTTTGAATCAAATGATTGTCAAATGCATTCAACGATACTAATTGAATCATATGA
Organism: Chenopodium quinoa; assembly: GCF_001683475.1. Taxonomy (NCBI): domain Eukaryota; kingdom Viridiplantae; phylum Streptophyta; class Magnoliopsida; order Caryophyllales; family Amaranthaceae; genus Chenopodium; species Chenopodium quinoa. The sequence goes on from NW_018745329.1 coordinate 2,660, forward strand.
AAGTCAAACACATTCAAACAAATCTTTTTGAATCAAATGAAAGTCAAATGCATTCAACAAATCAAATTGAATCACTTAAAAGTCAACCACATTCAAACAAAGCTAATTAAATCCAATGGAAGGCAAACACATTCAAACAAAGCTATTTGAATCAAATGAAAGTCAAACACATTCAAACAATGCTATTGAATCAAATGAAAGTCAAATGCATTCAAAAAAATAATTAAATCAAACGAAAGTCAAACACATTCAACAAAGCTAATTGCATCAAATGAAAGTCAAAAACATTCAACAAAGCTATTAAATCATATGAAAGTCAAATGCTTTCAAAAAAGCTAATTGAATCAACTAAAAGTCCAAAGAATTCAAACAAAGCTTTTTGAATCAAATGATTGTCAAATGCATTCAACGAGGCTAATTGAATCATATGACAGTCAAACAAAACTTTTGAATCAAATGAAAGTCAAATGCATTCAAACAAAGCAAATTGACTCAATTGAAAGTTAACCACATTCAAGAAAGCTAATTGAATCAAATGAAAGTCAAACACATTTAAACAAAGCTATTTGAACAAATGAAAGTCAAACACATTCAAGAAATGCTATTTGAATCAAATGAAAGTCAAACGCATTCATCAATGAAAGTAAAAACATTCAAACAAAGCTATTTGAATCAAATTAAAGTCAAACACATTCAAACAAAGCTTTTGAATTAAATGAAAGTCAAATGCATTAAACAAAGCTAATTGATCAAAGTCAAAGTCAAATGACATTCAAACAAAGCTAATTAAATCCAATGGAAGGCAAACACATTCAAACAAAGCTATTTGAATCAAATGAAAGTCAAACACATTCAAACAATGCTGAATCAAATGAAAGTCAAAGCATTCAAAAAAGATAATTAAATCAAACGAAAGTCAAACACATTCAGACAAAGCTAATTGCATCAAATGAAAGTCAAAAAACATTCAAACAAAGCTAGTTAAATCATATGAAAGTCAAATGCTTTCAAAAAAGCTAATTGAATCAACTAAAAGTCCAAAGAATTCAAACAAAGCTTTTTGAATCAAATGATTGTCAAATGCATTCAACGAGGCTAATTGAATCATATGACAGTCAAACAAAACTTTTGAATCAAATGAAAGTCAAATGCATTCAACAAAGCAAATTGACTCAATTGAAAGTTAACCACATTCAAGCAAAGCTAATTGAATCAAATGAAAGTCAAACACATTTAAACAAAGCTATTTGAACCAAATGAAAGTCAAACACATTCAAGAAATGCTATTTGAATCAAATGAAAGTCAAACGCATTCAAAAAAGGTATTTAAATCAAGTGAAAGTCAAAAAAACATTCAAACAAAGCTATTTGAATCAAATTAAAGTCAAACACATTCAAACAAAGCTTTTTGAATTAAATGAAAGTCAAATGCATTAAACAAAGCTAATTGATTCAAATGAAAGTCAATCAGATTCAAATAAAGCTAATTTAATCAAATGAAAATCAAACACATTCAAACAAAGCTTTTTCAATCAAATGAAATTCAAATGCATTCAAAATAGCGATTTGAATCAAGTGAAAGTCAAACAAAGCTTTTTGAATCAAAATGATTGTCAAATCCATTCAACGATGCTAATTGAATCATATGAAAGTCAAGCACATTCAAACAAATCTTTTTGAATCAACTGAAAGTCAAATGCAATTAAAAAAAGTAATTAAATCAAGTGAAAGTCAATTACATTTAAACAAAGCTTTTTAAATCAAATGAAAGTTAAATGCATTCAAAAAAGCTAATTGAATCAAGTGAAAGTCTAGGTAATTCAAACAAAGTTTTTTGAATCAAATGACTGTCAAATGCGTTCAACGATGCTAATTGAATCAAATGAAAGTCAAACACATTCAAACAAAGCTTTTTGAATCAAATGAAAGTCATATGCATTCAACAAAGCTAATTGAATCAAATGAAAGTCAATGGCATTCTAACAAACCTAATTGAATCAAACGAAAGTCAATGGCATTCTAACAAACCTAATTGAATCAAATGAAAGTCAACCACATTCAAACAAAGCTAATTGAATCAAATGAAAGTTAACCACATTCAAACAAAGCTAATTTAAATCAAGTGAAATTCAAACACATTCAAACAAAGCTTTTTGAATCCAAAGAAAGTCAAATGAGTTCAAAAAAGCTAATTGAATCAAGTGAAAGTCAAACAAATTCAAACATAGCTTTTTGAATCAAATGATTGTCAAATGCATTCAACGATACTAATTGAATCATATGAAAGTCAAACACATTCAAACAAATCTTTTTGAATCAAATGAAAGTCAAATGCATTCAACAAATCAAATTGAATCACTTAAAAGTCAACCACATTCAAACAAAGCTAATTAAATCCAATGGAAGGCAAACACATTCAAACAAAGCTATTTGAATCAAATGAAAGTCAAACACATTCAAACAATGCTATCTGAATCAAATGAAAGTCAAATGCATTCAAAAAAGATAATTAAATCAAACGAAAGTCAAACACATTCAGACAAAGCTAATTGCATCAAATGAAAGTCAAAAACATTCAAACAAAGCTAGTTAAATCATATGAAAGTCAAATGCTTTCAAAAAAGCTAATTGAATCAACTAAAAGTCCAAAGAATTCAAACAAAGCTTTTTGAATCAAATGATTGTCAAATGCATTCAACGAGGCTAATTGAATCATATGACAGTCAAACAAAACTTTTTGAATCAAATGAAAGTCAAATGCATTCAACAAAGCAAATTGACTCAATTGAAAGTTAACCACATTCAAGCAAAGCTAATTGAATCAAATGAAAGTCAAACACATTTAAACAAAGCTATTTGAACCAAATGAAAGTCAAACACATTCAAGAAATGCTATTTGAATCAAATGAAAGTCAAACGCATTCAAAAAAGGTATTTAAATCAAGTGAAAGTCAAAAACATTCAAACAAAGCTATTTGAATCAAATTAAAGTCAAACACATTCAAACAAAGCTTTTTGAATTAAATGAAAGTCAAATGCATTAAACAAAGCTAATTGATTCAAATGAAAGTCAATCAGATTCAAATAAAGCTAATTTAATCAAATGAAAATCAAACACATTCAAACAAAGCTTTTTCAATCAAATGAAATTCAAATGCATTCAAAATAGCGATTTGAATCAAGTGAAAGTCAAACAAAGCTTTTTGAATCAAATGATTGTCAAATCCATTCAACGATGCTAATTGAATCATATGAAAGTCAAGCACATTCAAACAAATCTTTTTGAATCAACTGAAAGTCAAATGCAATTAAAAAAAAGTAATTAAATCAAGTGAAAGTCAATTACATTTAAACAAAGCTTTTTAAATCAAATGAAAGTTAAATGCATTCAAAAAAGCTAATTGAATCAAGTGAAAGTCTAGGTAATTCAAACAAAGTTTTTTGAATCAAATGACTGTCAAATGCGTTCAACGATGCTAATTGAATCAAATGAAAGTCAAACACATTCAAACAAAGCTTTTTGAATCAAATGAAAGTCATATGCATTCAACAAAGCTAATTGAATCAAATGAAAGTCAATGGCATTCTAACAAACCTAATTGAATCAAACGAAAGTCAATGGCATTCTAACAAACCTAATTGAATCAAATGAAAGTCAACCACATTCAAACAAAGCTAATTGAATCAAATGAAAGTTAACCACATTCAAACAAAGCTAATTTAAATCAAGTGAAATTCAAACACATTCAAACAAAGCTTTTTGAATCCAAAGAAAGTCAAATGAGTTCAAAAAAGCTAATTGAATCAAGTGAAAGTCAAACAAATTCAAACATAGCTTTTTGAATCAAATGATTGTCAAATGCATTCAACGATACTAATTGAATCATATGAAAGTCAAACACATTCAAACAAATCTTTTTGAATCAAATGAAAGTCAAATGCATTCAACAAATCAAATTGAATCACTTAAAAGTCAACCACATTCAAACAAAGCTAATTAAATCCAATGGAAGGCAAACACATTCAAACAAAGCTATTTGAATCAAATGAAAGTCAAACACATTCAAACAATGCTATCTGAATCAAATGAAAGTCAAATGCATTCAAAAAAGATAATTAAATCAAACGAAAGTCAAACACATTCAGACAAAGCTAATTGCATCAAATGAAAGTCAAAAACATTCAAACAAAGCTAGTTAAATCATATGAAAGTCAAATGCTTTCAAAAAAGCTAATTGAATCAACTAAAAGTCCAAAGAATTCAAACAAAGCTTTTTGAATCAAATGATTGTCAAATGCATTCAACGAGGCTAATTGAATCATATGACAGTCAAACAAAACTTTTTGAATCAAATGAAAGTCAAATGCATTCAACAAAGCAAATTGACTCAATTGAAAGTTAACCACATTCAAGCAAAGCTAATTGAATCAAATGAAAGTCAAACACATTTAAACAAAGCTATTTGAACCAAATGAAAGTCAAACACATTCAAGAAATGCTATTTGAATCAAATGAAAGTCAAACGCATTCAAAAAAGGTATTTAAATCAAGTGAAAGTCAAAAACATTCAAACAAAGCTATTTGAATCAAATTAAAGTCAAACACATTCAAACAAAGCTTTTTGAATTAAATGAAAGTCAAATGCATTAAACAAAGCTAATTGATTCAAATGAAAGTCAATCAGATTCAAATAAAGCTAATTTAATCAAATGAAAATCAAACACATTCAAACAAAGCTTTTTCAATCAAATGAAATTCAAATGCATTCAAAATAGCGATTTGAATCAAGTGAAAGTCAAACAAAGCTTTTTGAATCAAATGATTGTCAAATCCATTCAACGATGCTAATTGAATCATATGAAAGTCAAGCACATTCAAACAAATCTTTTTGAATCAACTGAAAGTCAAATGCAATTAAAAAAAAGTAATTAAATCAAGTGAAAGTCAATTACATTTAAACAAAGCTTTTTAAATCAAATGAAAGTTAAATGCATTCAAAAAAGCTAATTGAATCAAGTGAAAGTCTAGGTAATTCAAACAAAGTTTTTTGAATCAAATGACTGTCAAATGCGTTCAACGATGCTAATTGAATCAAATGAAAGTCAAACACATTCAAACAAAGCTTTTTGAATCAAATGAAAGTCATATGCATTCAACAAAGCTAATTGAATCAAATGAAAGTCAATGGCATTCTAACAAACCTAATTGAATCAAACGAAAGTCAATGGCATTCTAACAAACCTAATTGAATCAAATGAAAGTCAACCACATTCAAACAAAGCTAATTGAATCAAATGAAAGTTAACCACATTCAAACAAAGCTAATTTAAATCAAGTGAAATTCAAACACATTCAAACAAAGCTTTTTGAATCCAAAGAAAGTCAAATGAGTTCAAAAAAGCTAATTGAATCAAGTGAAAGTCAAACAAATTCAAACATAGCTTTTTGAATCAAATGATTGTCAAATGCATTCAACGATACTAATTGAATCATATGAAAGTCAAACACATTCAAACAAATCTTTTTGAATCAAATGAAAGTCAAATGCATTCAACAAATCAAATTGAATCACTTAAAAGTCAACCACATTCAAACAAAGCTAATTAAATCCAATGGAAGGCAAACACATTCAAACAAAGCTATTTGAATCAAATGAAAGTCAAACACATTCAAACAATGCTATCTGAATCAAATGAAAGTCAAATGCATTCAAAAAAGATAATTAAATCAAACGAAAGTCAAACACATTCAGACAAAGCTAATTGCATCAAATGAAAGTCAAAAACATTCAAACAAAGCTAGTTAAATCATATGAAAGTCAAATGCTTTCAAAAAAGCTAATTGAATCAACTAAAAGTCCAAAGAATTCAAACAAAGCTTTTTGAATCAAATGATTGTCAAATGCATTCAACGAGGCTAATTGAATCATATGACAGTCAAACAAAACTTTTTGAATCAAATGAAAGTCAAATGCATTCAACAAAGCAAATTGACTCAATTGAAAGTTAACCACATTCAAGCAAAGCTAATTGAATCAAATGAAAGTCAAACACATTTAAACAAAGCTATTTGAACCAAATGAAAGTCAAACACATTCAAGAAATGCTATTTGAATCAAATGAAAGTCAAACGCATTCAAAAAAGGTATTTAAATCAAGTGAAAGTCAAAAACATTCAAACAAAGCTATTTGAATCAAATTAAAGTCAAACACATTCAAACAAAGCTTTTTGAATTAAATGAAAGTCAAATGCATTAAACAAAGCTAATTGATTCAAATGAAAGTCAATCAGATTCAAATAAAGCTAATTTAATCAAATGAAAATCAAACACATTCAAACAAAGCTTTTTCAATCAAATGAAATTCAAATGCATTCAAAATAGCGATTTGAATCAAGTGAAAGTCAAACAAAGCTTTTTGAATCAAATGATTGTCAAATCCATTCAACGATGCTAATTGAATCATATGAAAGTCAAGCACATTCAAACAAATCTTTTTGAATCAACTGAAAGTCAAATGCAATTAAAAAAAAGTAATTAAATCAAGTGAAAGTCAATTACATTTAAACAAAGCTTTTTAAATCAAATGAAAGTTAAATGCATTCAAAAAAGCTAATTGAATCAAGTGAAAGTCTAGGTAATTCAAACAAAGTTTTTTGAATCAAATGACTGTCAAATGCGTTCAACGATGCTAATTGAATCAAATGAAAGTCAAACACATTCAAACAAAGCTTTTTGAATCAAATGAAAGTCATATGCATTCAACAAAGCTAATTGAATCAAATGAAAGTCAATGGCATTCTAACAAACCTAATTGAATCAAACGAAAGTCAATGGCATTCTAACAAACCTAATTGAATCAAATGAAAGTCAACCACATTCAAACAAAGCTAATTGAATCAAATGAAAGTTAACCACATTCAAACAAAGCTAATTTAAATCAAGTGAAATTCAAACACATTCAAACAAAGCTTTTTGAATCCAAAGAAAGTCAAATGAGTTCAAAAAAGCTAATTGAATCAAGTGAAAGTCAAACAAATTCAAACATAGCTTTTTGAATCAAATGATTGTCAAATGCATTCAACGATACTAATTGAATCATATGAAAGTCAAACACATTCAAACAAATCTTTTTGAATCAAATGAAAGTCAAATGCATTCAACAAATCAAATTGAATCACTTAAAAGTCAACCACATTCAAACAAAGCTAATTAAATCCAATGGAAGGCAAACACATTCAAACAAAGCTATTTGAATCAAATGAAAGTCAAACACATTCAAACAATGCTATCTGAATCAAATGAAAGTCAAATGCATTCAAAAAAGATAATTAAATCAAACGAAAGTCAAACACATTCAGACAAAGCTAATTGCATCAAATGAAAGTCAAAAAACATTCAAACAAAGCTAGTTAAATCATATGAAAGTCAAATGCTTTCAAAAAAGCTAATTGAATCAACTAAAAGTCCAAAGAATTCAAACAAAGCTTTTTGAATCAAATGATTGTCAAATGCATTCAACGAGGCTAATTGAATCATATGACAGTCAAACAAAACTTTTTGAATCAAATGAAAGTCAAATGCATTCAACAAAGCAAATTGACTCAATTGAAAGTTAACCACATTCAAGCAAAGCTAATTGAATCAAATGAAAGTCAAACACATTTAAACAAAGCTATTTGAACCAAATGAAAGTCAAACACATTCAAGAAATGCTATTTGAATCAAATGAAAGTCAAACGCATTCAAAAAAGGTATTTAAATCAAGTGAAAGTCAAAAACATTCAAACAAAGCTATTTGAATCAAATTAAAGTCAAACACATTCAAACAAAGCTTTTTGAATTAAATGAAAGTCAAATGCATTAAACAAAGCTAATTGATTCAAATGAAAGTCAATCAGATTCAAATAAAGCTAATTTAATCAAATGAAAATCAAACACATTCAAACAAAGCTTTTTCAATCAAATGAAATTCAAATGCATTCAAAATAGCGATTTGAATCAAGTGAAAGTCAAACAAAGCTTTTTGAATCAAATGATTGTCAAATCCATTCAACGATGCTAATTGAATCATATGAAAGTCAAGCACATTCAAACAAATCTTTTTGAATCAACTGAAAGTCAAATGCAATTAAAAAAAAGTAATTAAATCAAGTGAAAGTCAATTACATTTAAACAAAGCTTTTTAAATCAAATGAAAGTTAAATGCATTCAAAAAAGCTAATTGAATCAAGTGAAAGTCTAGGTAATTCAAACAAAGTTTTTTGAATCAAATGACTGTCAAATGCGTTCAACGATGCTAATTGAATCAAATGAAAGTCAAACACATTCAAACAAAGCTTTTTGAATCAAATGAAAGTCATATGCATTCAACAAAGCTAATTGAATCAAATGAAAGTCAATGGCATTCTAACAAACCTAATTGAATCAAACGAAAGTCAATGGCATTCTAACAAACCTAATAGAATCAAATGAAAGTCAACCACATTCAAACAAAGCTAATTGAATCAAATGAAAGTTAACCACATTCAAACAAAGCTAATTTAAATCAAGTGAAATTCAAACACATTCAAACAAAGCTTTTTGAATCCAAAGAAAGTCAAATGAGTTCAAAAAAGCTAATTGAATCAAGTGAAAGTCAAACAAATTCAAACATAGCTTTTTGAATCAAATGATTGTCAAATGCATTCAACGATACTAATTGAATCATATGAAAGTCAAACACATTCAAACAAATCTTTTTGAATCAAATGAAAGTCAAATGCATTCAACAAATCAAATTGAATCACTTAAAAGTCAACCACATTCAAACAAAGCTAATTAAATCCAATGGAAGGCAAACACATTCAAACAAAGCTATTTGAATCAAATGAAAGTCAAACACATTCAAACAATGCTATCTGAATCAAATGAAAGTCAAATGCATTCAAAAAAAGATAATTAAATCAAACGAAAGTCAAACACATTCAGACAAAGCTAATTGCATCAAATGAAAGTCAAAAACATTCAAACAAAGCTAGTTAAATCATATGAAAGTCAAATGCTTTCAAAAAAGCTAATTGAATCAACTAAAAGTCCAAAGAATTCAAACAAAGCTTTTTGAATCAAATGATTGTCAAATGCATTCAACGAGGCTAATTGAATCATATGACAGTCAAACAAAACTTTTTGAATCAAATGAAAGTCAAATGCATTCAACAAAGCAAATTGACTCAATTGAAAGTTAACCACATTCAAGCAAAGCTAATTGAATCAAATGAAAGTCAAACACATTTAAACAAAGCTATTTGAACCAAATGAAAGTCAAACACATTCAAGAAATGCTATTTGAATCAAATGAAAGTCAAACGCATTCAAAAAAGGTATTTAAATCAAGTGAAAGTCAAAAACATTCAAACAAAGCTATTTGAATCAAATTAAAGTCAAACACATTCAAACAAAGCTTTTTGAATTAAATGAAAGTCAAATGCATTAAACAAAGCTAATTGATTCAAATGAAAGTCAATCAGATTCAAATAAAGCTAATTTAATCAAATGAAAATCAAACACATTCAAACAAAGCTTTTTCAATCAAATGAAATTCAAATGCATTCAAAATAGCGATTTGAATCAAGTGAAAGTCAAACAAAGCTTTTTGAATCAAATGATTGTCAAATCCATTCAACGATGCTAATTGAATCATATGAAAGTCAAGCACATTCAAACAAATCTTTTTGAATCAACTGAAAGTCAAATGCAATTAAAAAAAAGTAATTAAATCAAGTGAAAGTCAATTACATTTAAACAAAGCTTTTTAAATCAAATGAAAGTTAAATGCATTCAAAAAAGCTAATTGAATCAAGTGAAAGTCTAGGTAATTCAAACAAAGTTTTTTGAATCAAATGACTGTCAAATGCGTTCAACGATGCTAATTGAATCAAATGAAAGTCAAACACATTCAAACAAAGCTTTTTGAATCAAATGAAAGTCATATGCATTCAACAAAGCTAATTGAATCAAATGAAAGTCAATGGCATTCTAACAAACCTAATTGAATCAAACGAAAGTCAATGGCATTCTAACAAACCTAATTGAATCAAATGAAAGTCAACCACATTCAAACAAAGCTAATTGAATCAAATGAAAGTTAACCACATTCAAACAAAGCTAATTTAAATCAAGTGAAATTCAAACACATTCAAACAAAGCTTTTTGAATCCAAAGAAAGTCAAATGAGTTCAAAAAAGCTAATTGAATCAAGTGAAAGTCAAACAAATTCAAACATAGCTTTTTGAATCAAATGATTGTCAAATGCATTCAACGATACTAATTGAATCATATGAAAGTCAAACACATTCAAACAAATCTTTTTGAATCAAATGAAAGTCAAATGCATTCAACAAATCAAATTGAATCACTTAAAAGTCAACCACATTCAAACAAAGCTAATTAAATCCAATGGAAGGCAAACACATTCAAACAAAGCTATTTGAATCAAATGAAAGTCAAACACATTCAAACAATGCTATCTGAATCAAATGAAAGTCAAATGCATTCAAAAAAGATAATTAAATCAAACGAAAGTCAAACACATTCAGACAAAGCTAATTGCATCAAATGAAAGTCAAAAACATTCAAACAAAGCTAGTTAAATCATATGAAAGTCAAATGCTTTCAAAAAAGCTAATTGAATCAACTAAAAGTCCAAAGAATTCAAACAAAGCTTTTTGAATCAAATGATTGTCAAATGCATTCAACGAGGCTAATTGAATCATATGACAGTCAAACAAAACTTTTTGAATCAAATGAAAGTCAAATGCATTCAACAAAGCAAATTGACTCAATTGAAAGTTAACCACATTCAAGCAAAGCTAATTGAATCAAATGAAAGTCAAACACATTTAAACAAAGCTATTTGAACCAAATGAAAGTCAAACACATTCAAGAAATGCTATTTGAATCAAATGAAAGTCAAACGCATTCAAAAAAGGTATTTAAATCAAGTGAAAGTCAAAAACATTCAAACAAAGCTATTTGAATCAAATTAAAGTCAAACACATTCAAACAAAGCTTTTTGAATTAAATGAAAGTCAAATGCATTAAACAAAGCTAATTGATTCAAATGAAAGTCAATCAGATTCAAATAAAGCTAATTTAATCAAATGAAAATCAAACACATTCAAACAAAGCTTTTTCAATCAAATGAAATTCAAATGCATTCAAAATAGCGATTTGAATCAAGTGAAAGTCAAACAAAGCTTTTTGAATCAAATGATTGTCAAATCCATTCAACGATGCTAATTGAATCATATGAAAGTCAAGCACATTCAAACAAATCTTTTTGAATCAACTGAAAGTCAAATGCAATTAAAAAAAAGTAATTAAATCAAGTGAAAGTCAATTACATTTAAACAAAGCTTTTTAAATCAAATGAAAGTTAAATGCATTCAAAAAAGCTAATTGAATCAAGTGAAAGTCTAGGTAATTCAAACAAAGTTTTTTGAATCAAATGACTGTCAAATGCGTTCAACGATGCTAATTGAATCAAATGAAAGTCAAACACATTCAAACAAAGCTTTTTGAATCAAATGAAAGTCATATGCATTCAACAAAGCTAATTGAATCAAATGAAAGTCAATGGCATTCTAACAAACCTAATTGAATCAAACGAAAGTCAATGGCATTCTAACAAACCTAATTGAATCAAATGAAAGTCAACCACATTCAAACAAAGCTAATTGAATCAAATGAAAGTTAACCACATTCAAACAAAGCTAATTTAAATCAAGTGAAATTCAAACACATTCAAACAAAGCTTTTTGAATCCAAAGAAAGTCAAATGAGTTCAAAAAAGCTAATTGAATCAAGTGAAAGTCAAACAAATTCAAACATAGCTTTTTGAATCAAATGATTGTCAAATGCATTCAACGATACTAATTGAATCATATGAAAGTCAAACACATTCAAACAAATCTTTTTGAATCAAATGAAAGTCAAATGCATTCAACAAATCAAATTGAATCACTTAAAAGTCAACCACATTCAAACAAAGCTAATTAAATCCAATGGAAGGCAAACACATTCAAACAAAGCTATTTGAATCAAATGAAAGTCAAACACATTCAAACAATGCTATCTGAATCAAATGAAAGTCAAATGCATTCAAAAAAGATAATTAAATCAAACGAAAGTCAAACACATTCAGACAAAGCTAATTGCATCAAATGAAAGTCAAAAACATTCAAACAAAGCTAGTTAAATCATATGAAAGTCAAATGCTTTCAAAAAAGCTAATTGAATCAACTAAAAGTCCAAAGAATTCAAACAAAGCTTTTTGAATCAAATGATTGTCAAATGCATTCAACGAGGCTAATTGAATCATATGACAGTCAAACAAAACTTTTTGAATCAAATGAAAGTCAAATGCATTCAACAAAGCAAATTGACTCAATTGAAAGTTAACCACATTCAAGCAAAGCTAATTGAATCAAATGAAAGTCAAACACATTTAAACAAAGCTATTTGAACCAAATGAAAGTCAAACACATTCAAGAAATGCTATTTGAATCAAATGAAAGTCAAACGCATTCAAAAAAGGTATTTAAATCAAGTGAAAGTCAAAAACATTCAAACAAAGCTATTTGAATCAAATTAAAGTCAAACACATTCAAACAAAGCTTTTTGAATTAAATGAAAGTCAAATGCATTAAACAAAGCTAATTGATTCAAATGAAAGTCAATCAGATTCAAATAAAGCTAATTTAATCAAATGAAAATCAAACACATTCAAACAAAGCTTTTTCAATCAAATGAAATTCAAATGCATTCAAAATAGCGATTTGAATCAAGTGAAAGTCAAACAAAGCTTTTTGAATCAAATGATTGTCAAATCCATTCAACGATGCTAATTGAATCATATGAAAGTCAAGCACATTCAAACAAATCTTTTTGAATCAACTGAAAGTCAAATGCAATTAAAAAAAAAGTAATTAAATCAAGTGAAAGTCAATTACATTTAAACAAAGCTTTTTAAATCAAATGAAAGTTAAATGCATTCAAAAAAGCTAATTGAATCAAGTGAAAGTCTAGGTAATTCAAACAAAGTTTTTTGAATCAAATGACTGTCAAATGCGTTCAACGATGCTAATTGAATCAAATGAAAGTCAAACACATTCAAACAAAGCTTTTTGAATCAAATGAAAGTCATATGCATTCAACAAAGCTAATTGAATCAAATGAAAGTCAATGGCATTCTAACAAACCTAATTGAATCAAACGAAAGTCAATGGCATTCTAACAAACCTAATTGAATCAAATGAAAGTCAACCACATTCAAACAAAGCTAATTGAATCAAATGAAAGTTAACCACATTCAAACAAAGCTAATTTAAATCAAGTGAAATTCAAACACATTCAAACAAAGCTTTTTGAATCCAAAGAAAGTCAAATGAGTTCAAAAAAGCTAATTGAATCAAGTGAAAGTCAAACAAATTCAAACATAGCTTTTTGAATCAAATGATTGTCAAATGCATTCAACGATACTAATTGAATCATATGAAAGTCAAACACATTCAAACAAATCTTTTTGAATCAAATGAAAGTCAAATGCATTCAACAAATCAAATTGAATCACTTAAAAGTCAACCACATTCAAACAAAGCTAATTAAATCCAATGGAAGGCAAACACATTCAAACAAAGCTATTTGAATCAAATGAAAGTCAAACACATTCAAACAATGCTATCTGAATCAAATGAAAGTCAAATGCATTCAAAAAAGATAATTAAATCAAACGAAAGTCAAACACATTCAGACAAAGCTAATTGCATCAAATGAAAGTCAAAAACATTCAAACAAAGCTAGTTAAATCATATGAAAGTCAAATGCTTTCAAAAAAGCTAATTGAATCAACTAAAAGTCCAAAGAATTCAAACAAAGCTTTTTGAATCAAATGATTGTCAAATGCATTCAACGAGGCTAATTGAATCATATGACAGTCAAACAAAACTTTTTGAATCAAATGAAAGTCAAATGCATTCAACAAAGCAAATTGACTCAATTGAAAGTTAACCACATTCAAGCAAAGCTAATTGAATCAAATGAAAGTCAAACACATTTAAACAAAGCTATTTGAACCAAATGAAAGTCAAACACATTCAAGAAATGCTATTTGAATCAAATGAAAGTCAAACGCATTCAAAAAAGGTATTTAAATCAAGTGAAAGTCAAAAACATTCAAACAAAGCTATTTGAATCAAATTAAAGTCAAACACATTCAAACAAAGCTTTTTGAATTAAATGAAAGTCAAATGCATTAAACAAAGCTAATTGATTCAAATGAAAGTCAATCACATTCAAACAAAGCTAATTTAATCAAATGAAAATCAAACACATTCAAACAAAGCTTTTTCAATCAAATGAAATTCAAATGCATTCAAAATAGCGATTTGAATCAAGTGAAAGTCAAACAAAGCTTTTTGAATCAAATGATTGTCAAATCCATTCAACGATGCTAATTGAATCATATGAAAGTCAAGCACATTCAAACAAATCTTTTTGAATCAACTGAAAGTCAAATGCAATTAAAAAAAAGTAATTAAATCAAGTGAAAGTCAATTACATTTAAACAAAGCTTTTTAAATCAAATGAAAGTTAAATGCATTCAAAAAAGCTAATTGAATCAAGTGAAAGTCTAGGTAATTCAAACAAAGTTTTTTGAATCAAATGACTGTCAAATGCGTTCAACGATGCTAATTGAATCAAATGAAAGTCAAACACATTCAAACAAAGCTTTTTGAATCAAATGAAAGTCATATGCATTCAACAAAGCTAATTGAATCAAATGAAAGTCAATGGCATTCTAACAAACCTAATTGAATCAAACGAAAGTCAATGGCATTCTAACAAACCTAATTGAATCAAATGAAAGTCAACCACATTCAAACAAAGCTAATTGAATCAAATGAAAGTTAACCACATTCAAACAAAGCTAATTTAAATCAAGTGAAATTCAAACACATTCAAACAAAGCTTTTTGAATCCAAAGAAAGTCAAATGAGTTCAAAAAAGCTAATTGAATCAAGTGAAAGTCAAACAAATTCAAACATAGCTTTTTGAATCAAATGATTGTCAAATGCATTCAACGATACTAATTGAATCATATGAAAGTCAAACACATTCAAACAAATCTTTTTGAATCAAATGAAAGTCAAATGCATTCAACAAATCAAATTGAATCACTTAAAAGTCAACCACATTCAAACAAAGCTAATTAAATCCAATGGAAGGCAAACACATTCAAACAAAGCTATTTGAATCAAATGAAAGTCAAACACATTCAAACAATGCTATCTGAATCAAATGAAAGTCAAATGCATTCAAAAAAGATAATTAAATCAAACGAAAGTCAAACACATTCAGACAAAGCTAATTGCATCAAATGAAAGTCAAAAACATTCAAACAAAGCTAGTTAAATCATATGAAAGTCAAATGCTTTCAAAAAAGCTAATTGAATCAACTAAAAGTCCAAAGAATTCAAACAAAGCTTTTTGAATCAAATGATTGTCAAATGCATTCAACGAGGCTAATTGAATCATATGACAGTCAAACAAAACTTTTTGAATCAAATGAAAGTCAAATGCATTCAACAAAGCAAATTGACTCAATTGAAAGTTAACCACATTCAAGCAAAGCTAATTGAATCAAATGAAAGTCAAACACATTTAAACAAAGCTATTTGAACCAAATGAAAGTCAAACACATTCAAGAAATGCTATTTGAATCAAATGAAAGTCAAACGCATTCAAAAAAAGGTATTTAAATCAAGTGAAAGTCAAAAACATTCAAACAAAGCTATTTGAATCAAATTAAAGTCAAACACATTCAAACAAAGCTTTTTGAATTAAATGAAAGTCAAATGCATTAAACAAAGCTAATTGATTCAAATGAAAGTCAATCAGATTCAAATAAAGCTAATTTAATCAAATGAAAATCAAACACATTCAAACAAAGCTTTTTCAATCAAATGAAATTCAAATGCATTCAAAATAGCGATTTGAATCAAGTGAAAGTCAAACAAAGCTTTTTGAATCAAATGATTGTCAAATCCATTCAACGATGCTAATTGAATCATATGAAAGTCAAGCACATTCAAACAAATCTTTTTGAATCAACTGAAAGTCAAATGCAATTAAAAAAAAGTAATTAAATCAAGTGAAAGTCAATTACATTTAAACAAAGCTTTTTAAATCAAATGAAAGTTAAATGCATTCAAAAAAGCTAATTGAATCAAGTGAAAGTCTAGGTAATTCAAACAAAGTCTTTTTGAATCAAATGACTGTCAAATGCGTTCAACGATGCTAATTGAATCAAATGAAAGTCAAAACACATTCAAACAAAGCTTTTTGAATCAAATGAAAGTCATATGCATTCAACAAAGCTAATTGAATCAAATGAAAGTCAATGGCATTCTAACAAAACCTAATTG
Source organism: Chenopodium quinoa (assembly GCF_001683475.1). Taxonomy (NCBI): domain Eukaryota; kingdom Viridiplantae; phylum Streptophyta; class Magnoliopsida; order Caryophyllales; family Amaranthaceae; genus Chenopodium; species Chenopodium quinoa. Next base: position 19,125 of record NW_018745329.1, read on the forward strand.
AATCAAACGAAAGTCAATGGCATTCTAACAAACCTAATTGAATCAAATGAAAGTCAACCACATTCAAACAAAGCTAATAGAATCAAATGAAAGTTAACCACATTCAAACAAAGCTAATTTAAATCAAGTGAAATTCAAACACATTCAAACAAAGCTTTTTGAATCCAAAGAAAGTCAAACTGAGTTCAAAAAAGCTAATTGAATCAAGTGAAAGTCAAACAAATTCAAACATAGCTTTCTTGAATCAAATGATTGTCAAATGCATTCAACGATACTAATTGAATCATATGAAAGTCAAACACATTCAAACAAATCTTTTTGAATCAAATGAAAGTCAAATGCATTCAACAAATCAAATTGAATCACTTAAAAGTCAACCACATTCAAACAAAGCTAATTAAATCCAATGGAAGGAAAACACATTCAAACAAAGCTATTTAAATCAAATGAAAGTCAAACACATTCAAACAATGCTATCTGAATCAAATGAAAGTCAAATGCATTCAAAAAAAGATAATTAAATCAAACGAAAGTCAAACACATTCAGACAAAGCTAATAGCATCAAATGAAAGTCAAAAACATTTAAACAAAGCTATTAAATCATATGAAAGTCAAATGCTTTCAAAAAAGCTAATTGAATCAACTAAAAGTCCAAAGAATTCAAACAAAGCTTTTTGAATCAAATGATTGTCAAATGCATTCAACGAGGCTAATTAAATCATATGACAGTCAAACAAAAACTTTTTGAATCAAATGAAAGTCAAATGCATTCAACAAAGCAAATTGACTCAATTGAAAGTTAACCACATTCAAGAAAAGCTAATTTGAATCAAATGAAAGTCAAACACATTTAAACAAAGCTATTTGAACCAAATGAAAGTCAAACACATTCAAGAAATGCTATTTGAATCAAATGAAAGTCAAACGCATTCAAAAAAGGTATTTAAATCAAGTGAAAGTCAAAAACATTCAAACAATGTTATTTGAATCAAATTAAAGTCAAACACATTCAAACAAAGCTTTTTGTATTAAATGAAAGTCAAATGCATTAAACAAAGCTAATTGATTTAAATGAAAGTCAATCACATTCAAACAAAGCTAATTTAATCAAATGAAAATCAAACACATTCAAACAATGCTTTTTCAATCAAAAGAAATTCAAATGCATTCAAAATAGCGATTTGAATCAAGTGAAAGTCAAACAAAGCTTTTTGAATCAAATGATTGTCAAATCCATTCAACGATGCTAATTGAATCATATGAAAGTCAAGCACATTCAAACAAATCTTTTTGAATCAACTGAAAGTCAAATGCAATTAAATAAAAGTAATTAAATCAAGTGAAAGTCAATTACATTTAAACAAAGCTTTTTAAATCAAATGAAAGTTAAATGCATTCAAAAAAGCTAATTGAATCAAGTGAAAGTCTATGATGTGGATTTAAACCCCTTAACTTAATAAAGAATCTAAAATCACACAAGTAACACAAGTCCTTCGAATTTCCTAAGAAAATCGAACAACTTAAGAATAACGAACCGGATATGACTTTGAAAACGACCACTCCTGGAACGAATTCAACGCCTCTCAAATTACCTAGACCACTCCTGGAACTAAGTACTTTGATGAACAAAACTTAGACTACTCCTAGAACTAAGAATTGAACGTTCTAATTATCAAAACAACTCCTTGAATTGAAAACTAGCAAAAGAATTTGTAAGCAATTAAGCAAAACAAACAATAAACTTGTATTGAATTTTCTGGTTTTGGTTGTGTATTCCAAGCCACGAAAAAATCCCTTATTTATAGCCTAAACTAACTATTCCTAAGTCTATTCGAACTAGGAAAAAAAAACCCTAGCCTTGATCCCCAAGTATCCTAGATAGAATAGGAGAACCAATTCTAATGGAACTAGGAAACTAGTAATAAGACTAGTTCTAATTAAACTAAAACTTCTTAAAACAATTCCTAATTGACTTAGAAATTATTTTAAACTAAAATAACAGAAATTAAGAAGATTCCTAATTGCTTAAACCAAGAAAAACCCTTTCAAGTGAAAGGTAAAAACTTGCAAGCAAAAACTCTAGAAAAAACTAAGTATGGAAAATCTTTCTTTTCGTACTGCCGCCGAACCACCGTCTCACGCGCCGCCATCATCGACACGCGCCCCACCGCCGTGTAGCTGGACTCAGGCCGGAGCTAGGGAGCCGGCGCGTGGCACCCAGATCGGCGCGTCGCCGCCGCTGCCGTCGTCGGAACCCAACTGGACCTTGACTTCTTCTTCAATGGCTGCGCAAGTTAACCATTCTTGATTCTTTACTCCAAGCTCAAACCCTATTGGCCTTAAAACCAATATGATTGGCTCTTCAAAAGAATTTCCCTCTTGATCCACATCATTCTCCCCCTCTTCAAAAGAATTTGTCCTCAAATTCGCATCATCCATGTAAGGAGAACAATTCCATGAAACCATCCAAATTCGACGAATACAAGCCAAAAGAACTATTACATCAACGCTAGCAATTTTAAGCAATGTAACAACATCACCACGAGCAAGGCAATATTTTAGAAACAACCAATTCTCAATTTGGTCCTTGGTCTTCGAAGTTGACCATAAGAACACTTTAGGCTTCATGATATTTTTCTCATGTATGACTAACAATTTCTTCTCTTTATGCATGCCTAATGAATCCACCACTTCTAAAGAAACCATTAAATTATTATCTTGATTCACGAATGGCTCCTCAATAGTATCAAAAACCTTTTCCGACACCACCATTGGTAGATCATTATGAATAATCTGATCTTGAACAACGTCACACACAATTGGAACATCAATTGTTTCACTCACCTTTTCTTCGAGCTCTTTAGCACCTACATGTTCCTCTTCCTTATCCTTTTGACAATCTTCCTCCATCTCTTTAACTTTAACGCGGCATGGAATAATAGTTAAAGGAATAAGTTTGAACCTCTTGTTTCCCACCTTGACCGAATATGTGTTGGCCACACCATCATGTTTAACATGTCGATCAAATTGCCATGGTCTTCCTAAAAGAACGTGACAAGCACTCATAGGAATCACATCGCACCATAATTCTTCCTTGTAATTGCCAATGGAGAAATTCACCAAAGCTTGTTGTTCTACATGAAAACCCATAGAATTATCTAGCCAACCCAACTTATATGGTTTTTCATGATCTCTTGTAGGAAGTTGGAGTTTAGTAACCATCTCTGTAGACGCTACATTGGTACACGAACCACTATCAATGATCACCCTACAAGTTCTATCAACAACTTTGCATCGAGTATGAAACAAACTATCTTGTTGACCTTGAAAAATAATTTCTTCATGTAAATTCAGTCGCTCCATAAGCATATGTTTGTTACCAAAGCCAAAATCTACGTTATCATCTTCATGTTTTTTCTTCTTTTTATGACCTTGAAGTAACTTTGCAAATTCATCCATAGATTTGCTCAAAGCTTCCTCCATAATTATAAGACAAAAACAGACTTAAAAGACCCCAAAACACACAGGAATAACCCTCAAAAATCGCAACACAACTTGGAAGAAAATCGCACACAAAGAGCAGTAAGTATTAAATCGGACCAAAACTGACACAGTTGCGGAAAACAGTCCAGTTTAATAGCACACGAACTCGAAAAATTCCGAAATTTCACAGGCAGAAAGTAGACAAAATTTCACCCAAAATCAAAAAAAGAATCACCTGAAAAGACCTTGTAACGAAGGAGAACGAGCCTTCTGAAGTTGACAGAAAAACTGGTTATCCGAGAACAAGTGCGATTTGATGAACGAATTGTTGAACGATCAAAACCCCTGAAATCTGATACCAATTTGATGTGGTATCACACAAGCTCTGATACCAATTTGATGTGGATTTAAACCCCTTAACTTAATAAAGAATCTAAAATCACACAAGTAACACAAGTCCTTCGAATTTCCTAAGAAAATCGAACAACTTAAGAATAACGAACCGGATATGACTTTGAAAACGACCACTCCTGGAACGAATTCAACGCCTCTCAAATTACCTAGACCACTCCTGGAACTAAGTACTTTGATGAACAAAACTTAGACTACTCCTAGAACTAAGAATTGAACGTTCTAATTATCAAAACAACTCCTTGAATTGAAAACTAGCAAAAGAATTTGTAAGCAATTAAGCAAAACAAACAATAAACTTGTATTGAATTTTCTGGTTTTGGTTGTGTATTCCAAGCCACGAAAAATCCCTTATTTATAGCCTAAACTAACTATTCCTAAGTCTATTCGAACTAGGAAAAAAAAACCCTAGCCTTGATCCCCAAGTATCCTAGATAGAATAGGAGAACCAATTCTAATGGAACTAGGAAACTAGTAATAAGACTAGTTCTAATTAAACTAAAACTTCTTAAAACAATTCCTAATTGACTTAGAAATTATTTTAAACTAAAATAACAGAAATTAAGAAGATTCCTAATTGCTTAAACCAAGAAAAACCCTTTCAAGTGAAAGGTAAAAACTTGCAAGCAAAAACTCTAGAAAAAACTAAGTATGGAAAATCTTTCTTTTCGTACTGCCGCCGAACCACCGTCTCACGCGCCGCCATCATCGACACGCGCCCCACCGCCGTGTAGCTGGACTCAGGCCGGAGCTAGGGAGCCGGCGCGTGGCACCCAGATCGGCGCGTCGCCGCCGCTGCCGTCGTCGGAACCCAACTGGACCTTGACTTCTTCTTCAATGGCTGCGCAAGTTAACCATTCTTGATTCTTTACTCCAAGCTCAAACCCTATTGGCCTTAAAACCAATATGATTGGCTCTTCAAAAGAATTTCCCTCTTGATCCACATCAGTCTAGGTAATTCAAACAAATCTTTTTGAATCAAATGACTGTCAAATGCGTTCAACGATGCTAATTGAATCAAATGAAAGTCAAACACATTCAAACAAAGCTTTTTGAATCAAATGAAAGTCATATGCATTCAACAAAGCTAATTGAATCAAATGAAAGTCAATGGCATTCTAACAAACCTAATTGAATCAAACGAAAGTCAATGGCATTCAAACAAACCTAATTGAATCAAATGAAAGTCAACCACATTCAAACAAAGCTAATAGAATCAAATGAAAGTCAACCACATTCAAACAAAGCTAATTTAAATCAAGTGAAATTCAAACACATTCAAACAAAGCTTTTTGAATCCAAAGAAAGTCAACTGAGTTCAAAAAAGCTAATTGAATCAAGTGAAAGTCAAACAAATTCAAATATAGCTTTCTGAATCAAATGATTGTCAAATGCATTCAACGATACTAATTGAATCATATGAAAGTCAAACACATTCAAACAAATCTTTTTGAATCAAATGAAAGTCAAATGCATTCAACAAATCAAATTGAATCACTTAAAAGTCAACCACATTCAAACAAAGCTAATTAAATCCAATGGAAGGAAAACACATTCAAACAAAGCTATTTAAATCAAATGAAAGTCAAACACATTCAAACAATGCTATCTGAATCAAATGAAAGTCAAATGCATTCAAAAAAGATAATTAAATCAAACGAAAGTCAAACACATTCAGACAAAGCTAATTGCATCAAATGAAAGTCAAAAACATTTAAATAAAGCTAATTAAATCATATGAAAGTCAAATGCTTTCAAAAAAGCTAATTGAATCAACTAAAAGTCCAAAGAATTCAAACAAAGCTTTTTGAATCAAATGATTGTCAAATGCATTCAACGATGCTAATTGAATCATATGACAGTCAAACAAAACTTTTTGAATCAAATGAAAGTCAAATGCATTCAACAAAGCAAATTGACTCAATTGAAAGTTAACCACATTCAAGAAAAGCTAATTGAATCAAATGAAAGTCAAACACATTTAAACAAAGCTATTTGAACCAAATGAAAGTCAAACACATTCAAGAAATGCTATTTGAATCAAATGAAAGTCAAACGCATTCAAAAAAGGTATTTAAATCAAGTGAAAGTAAAAAACATTCAAACAATGCTATTTGAATCAAATTAAAGTCAAACACATTCAAACAAAGCTTTTTGAATTAAATGAAAGTCAAATGCATTAAACAAAGCTAATTGATTCAAATGAAAGTCAATCACATTCAAACAAAGCTAATTTAATCAAATGAAAATCAAACACATTCAAACAATGCTTTTTCAATCAAATGAAATTCAAATGCATTCAAAATAGCGATTTGAATCAAGTGAAAGTCAAACAAAGCTTTTTGAATCAAATGATTGTCAAATCCATTCAACGATGCTAATTGAATCATATGAAAGTCAAGCACATTCAAACAAATCTTTTTGAATCAACTGAAAGTCAAATGCAATTAAATAAAAGTAATTAAATCAAGTGAAAGTCAATTACATTTAAACAAAGCTTTTTAAATCAAATGAAAGTTAAATGCATTCAAAAAAGCTAATTGAATCAAGTGAAAGTCTAGGTAATTCAAACAAATCTTTTTGAATCAAATGACTGTCAAATGCGTTCAACGATGCTAATTGAATCAAATGAAAGTCAAACACATTCAAACAAAGCTTTTTGAATCAAATGAAAGTCATATGCATTCAACAAAGCTAATTGAATCAAATGAAAGTCAATGGCATTCTAACAAACCTAATTGAATCAAACGAAAGTCAATGGCATTCAAACAAACCTAATTGAATCAAATGAAAGTCAACCACATTCAAACAAAGCTAATAGAATCAAATGAAAGTCAACCACATTCAAACAAAGCTAATTTAAATCAAGTGAAATTCAAACACATTCAAACAAAGCTTTTTGAATCCAAAGAAAGTCAACTGAGTTCAAAAAAGCTAATTGAATCAAGTGAAAGTCAAACAAATTCAAATATAGCTTTCTGAATCAAATGATTGTCAAATGCATTCAACGATACTAATTGAATCATATGAAAGTCAAACACATTCAAACAAATCTTTTTGAATCAAATGAAAGTCAAATGCATTCAACAAATCAAATTGAATCACTTAAAAGTCAACCACATTCAAACAAAGCTAATTAAATCCAATGGAAGGAAAACACATTCAAACAAAGCTATTTAAATCAAATGAAAGTCAAACACATTCAAACAATGCTATCTGAATCAAATGAAAGTCAAATGCATTCAAAAAAGATAATTAAATCAAACGAAAGTCAAACACATTCAGACAAAGCTAATTGCATCAAATGAAAGTCAAAAACATTTAAACAAAGCTAATTAAATCATATGAAAGTCAAATGCTTTCAAAAAAGCTAATTGAATCAACTAAAAGTCCAAAGAATTCAAACAAAGCTTTTTGAATCAAATGATTGTCAAATGCATTCAACGATGCTAATTGAATCATATGACAGTCAAACAAAACTTTTTGAATCAAATGAAAGTCAAATGCATTCAACAAAGCAAATTGACTCAATTGAAAGTTAACCACATTCAAGAAAAGCTAATTGAATCAAATGAAAGTCAAACACATTTAAACAAAGCTATTTGAACCAAATGAAAGTCAAACACATTCAAGAAATGCTATTTGAATCAAATGAAAGTCAAACGCATTCAAAAAAGGTATTTAAATCAAGTGAAAGTAAAAAACATTCAAACAATTCTATTTGAATCAAATTAAAGTCAAACACATTCAAACAAAGCTTTTTGAATTAAATGAAAGTCAAATGCATTAAACAAAGCTAATTGATTCAAATGAAAGTCAATCACATTCAAACAAAGCTAATTTAATCAAATGAAAATCAAACACATTCAAACAATGCTTTTTCAATCAAATGAAATTCAAATGCATTCAAAATAGCGATTTGAATCAAGTGAAAGTCAAACAAAGCTTTTTGAATCAAATGATTGTCAAATCCATTCAACGATGCTAATTGAATCATATGAAAGTCAAGCACATTCAAACAAATCTTTTTGAATCAACTGAAAGTCAAATGCAATTAAATAAAAGTAATTAAATCAAGTGAAAGTCAATTACATTTAAACAAAGCTTTTTAAATCAAATGAAAGTTAAATGCATTCAAAAAAGCTAATTGAATCAAGTGAAAGTCTAGGTAATTCAAACAAATCTTTTTGAATCAAATGACTGTCAAATGCGTTCAACGATGCTAATTGAATCAAATGAAAGTCAAACACATTCAAACAAAGCTTTTTGAATCAAATGAAAGTCATATGCATTCAACAAAGCTAATTGAATCAAATGAAAGTCAATGGCATTCTAACAAACCTAATTGAATCAAACGAAAGTCAATGGCATTCAAACAAACCTAATTGAATCAAATGAAAGTCAACCACATTCAAACAAAGCTAATAGAATCAAATGAAAGTCAACCACATTCAAACAAAGCTAATTTAAATCAAGTGAAATTCAAACACATTCAAACAAAGCTTTTTGAATCCAAAGAAAGTCAACTGAGTTCAAAAAAGCTAATTGAATCAAGTGAAAGTCAAACAAATTCAAATATAGCTTTCTGAATCAAATGATTGTCAAATGCATTCAACGATACTAATTGAATCATATGAAAGTCAAACACATTCAAACAAATCTTTTTGAATCAAATGAAAGTCAAATGCATTCAACAAATCAAATTGAATCACTTAAAAGTCAACCACATTCAAACAAAGCTAATTAAATCCAATGGAAGGAAAACACATTCAAACAAAGCTATTTAAATCAAATGAAAGTCAAACACATTCAAACAATGCTATCTGAATCAAATGAAAGTCAAATGCATTCAAAAAAGATAATTAAATCAAACGAAAGTCAAACACATTCAGACAAAGCTAATTGCATCAAATGAAAGTCAAAAACATTTAAACAAAGCTAATTAAATCATATGAAAGTCAAATGCTTTCAAAAAAGCTAATTGAATCAACTAAAAGTCCAAAGAATTCAAACAAAGCTTTTTGAATCAAATGATTGTCAAATGCATTCAACGATGCTAATTGAATCATATGACAGTCAAACAAAACTTTTTGAATCAAATGAAAGTCAAATGCATTCAACAAAGCAAATTGACTCAATTGAAAGTTAACCACATTCAAGAAAAGCTAATTGAATCAAATGAAAGTCAAACACATTTAAACAAAGCTATTTGAACCAAATGAAAGTCAAACACATTCAAGAAATGCTATTTGAATCAAATGAAAGTCAAACGCATTCAAAAAAGGTATTTAAATCAAGTGAAAGTAAAAAACATTCAAACAATTCTATTTGAATCAAATTAAAGTCAAACACATTCAAACAAAGCTTTTTGAATTAAATGAAAGTCAAATGCATTAAACAAAGCTAATTGATTCAAATGAAAGTCAATCACATTCAAACAAAGCTAATTTAATCAAATGAAAATCAAACACATTCAAACAATGCTTTTTCAATCAAATGAAATTCAAATGCATTCAAAATAGCGATTTGAATCAAGTGAAAGTCAAACAAAGCTTTTTGAATCAAATGATTGTCAAATCCATTCAACGATGCTAATTGAATCATATGAAAGTCAAGCACATTCAAACAAATCTTTTTGAATCAACTGAAAGTCAAATGCAATTAAATAAAAGTAATTAAATCAAGTGAAAGTCAATTACATTTAAACAAAGCTTTTTAAATCAAATGAAAGTTAAATGCATTCAAAAAAGCTAATTGAATCAAGTGAAAGTCTAGGTAATTCAAACAAATCTTTTTGAATCAAATGATTGTCAAATGCGTTCAACGATGCTAATTGAATCAAATGAAAGTCAAACACATTCAAACAAAGCTTTTTGAATCAAATGAAAGTCATATGCATTCAACAAAGCTAATTGAATCAAATGAAAGTCAATGGCATTCTAACAAACCTAATTGAATCAAACGAAAGTCAATGGCATTCTAACAAACCTAATTGAATCAAATGAAAGTCAACCACATTCAAACAAAGCTAATTGAATCAAATGAAAGTTAACCACATTCAAACAAAGCTAATTTAAATCAAGTGAAATTCAAACAGATTCAAACAAAGCTTTTTGAATCCAAAGAAAGTCAAATGAGTTAAAAAAAGCTAATTGAATCAAGTGAAAGTCAAACAAATTCAAATATAGCTTTTTGAATCAAATGATTGTCAAATGCATTCAACGATACTAATTGAATCATATGAAGGTCAAACACATTCAAACAAAATCTTTTTGAATCAAATGAAATTCAAATGCATTAAAAAGATCAAATTGAATCAATTAAAAGTCAACCATATTCAAACAACGCTAATTAAATCCAATGGAAGGCAAACACGTTCAAACAAAGCTAGTTGAATCAAATGAAAGTCAAACACATTCAAAAAAACGTATTTAAATCAAGTGAAAGTCAAAATCATTCAAACAAAGCTATTTGAATCAAATTAAAGTCAAACACATTCAAACAAAGCTTTTTGAATTAAATAAAAGTCAAATGCATTAAACAAAGCTAATTGATTCAAATGAAAGTCAATCACATTCAAACAAAGCTAATTTAATCAAATAAAAATCAAACACATTCAAACAAAGCTTTTTCAATCAAATGAAATTCAAATGCATTCAAAATAGCGATTTGAATCAAGTGAAAGTCAAAAAAAAACTTTTTGAATCAAATGATTGTCAAATCCATTCAACGATGCTAATTGAATCATACGAAAGTCAAGCACATTCAAAGAAATCTTTTTGAATCAACTAAAAGTCATATGCAATTAAAAAAAAAGTAATTAAATCAAGTGAAAGTCAAACACATTTAAACAAAGCTTTTTAAATCAAATGAAAGTTAAATGCATTCAACAAAGCTTATTGAATCAAATGAAAGTCAAACACATTCAAACAAAGCTAATTGCATCAAATGAAAGTCAAACACATTCGGACAAAGCTTTTTTAAATAAATAAAAGTTAAATGCATTCAAAAAAGCTAATTTAATCTAGTGAAAATCAAACACATTCAAACAAAGCTTTTTTAATTAAATGAAAGTCAAATGCATTAAACAAAGCTAATTGATTCAAATGAAAGTCAATCACATTCAAACAAAGCTAATTTAATCAAATAAAAATCAAACACATTCAAACAAAGCTTTTTCAATCAAATGAAATTCAAATGCATTCAAAATAGCGATTTGAATCAAGTGAAAGTCAAAAAAAAACTTTTTGAATCAAATGATTGTCAAATCCATTCAACGATGCTAATTGAATCATATGAAAGTCAAGCACATTCAAAGAAATCTTTTTGAATCAACTAAAAGTCATATGCAATTAAAAAAAAGTAATTAAATCAAGTGAAAGTCAAACACATTTAAACAAAGCTTTTTAAATCAAATGAAAGTTAAATGCATTCAACAAAGCTTATTGAATCAAATGAAAGTCAAACACATTCAAACAAAGCTAATTGCATCAAATGAAAGTCAAACACATTCGGACAAAGCTTTTTTAATTAAATAAAAGTTAAATGCATTCAAAAAAGCTAATTTAATCTAGTGAAAGTCAAACACATTCAAACAAAGCTTTTTTAATTAAGTGATTGTCAAGTGCATTCCCACAAAGCTAATTGAATCAAATGAAAGTCAAACACATTCGAACAAAAATTTTTGAATCAAATAAAAGTTAAATGCATTCAGAAAAGCTAATTGAATCAAGTGAAAGTCTAAGTAATTCAAACAAAGCTTTTTGAATAAAATGACTGTCAAATGCGTTCAATGATGCTAATTGAATCAAATGGTAGTCAAACACATTCAAACAAAGCTTTTTGAATAATGAAAGTCATATGCATTCAACAAAGCTAATTGAACCAAATGAAACTGAATGGCATTCTCACAAAGCTAATTGAATCAAATGAAAGTCAATAGCATTCTAACAAACCTAATTGAATCAAACGAAAGTCAATGGCATTCTAACAAACCTACTTGAATCAAATGAAAGTCAACCACATTCAAACAAAGCTATTTGAATTAAATGAAAGTCAAACACATTCAAACAATGCTATCTGAATCAAATGAAAGTCAAATGCATTCAAAAAAGATAATTAAATCAAACGAAAGTCAAACACATTCAGACAAAGCTAATTGCATCAAATGAAAGTCAAAAACATTCAAACAAAGCTAATTATATCATATGAAAGTCAAACACATTCAAACAAAGCTTTTTGAATTAAATGAAAGTCAAACAAATTCAAACATAGCTTTTTGAATCAAATGATTGTCAAATGCATTCAACGATACTAATTGAATCATATGAAAGTCAAACACATTCAAACAAATCTTTTTAAATCAAATGAAAGTCAAATGCATTAAAAAGATCAAATTGAATCAATTAAAAGTCAACCACATTCAAACAAAGCTAATTAAATCCAATGGAAGGCAAACACATTCAAACAAAGCTATTTGAATCAAATGAAAGTCAAACACATTCAAAAAAGGTATTTAAATCAAGTGAAAGTCAAAATCATTCAAACAAAGCTATTTGAATCAAATTAAAGTCAAACACATTCAAACAAAGCTTTTTGAATTAAATAAAAGTCAAATGCATTAAACAAAGCTAATTGATTGAAATAAAAGTCAATCACATTCAAACAAAACTAATTTAATCAAATGAAAATCAAATACATTCAAACAAAGCTTTTTCAACCAAATGAAATTCAAATGCATTCAAAATAGCGATTTGAAGCAAGTTAAAGTCAAACAAAGCTTTTTGAATCAAATGATTGTCAAATCCATTCAACGATGCTAATTGAATCATATGAAAGTCAACCACATTCAAACAAATCTTTTTGAATCAACTGAAAGTCAAATGCAATAAAATAAAAGTAATTAAATCAAGTGAAAGTCAATTACATTTAAACAAAGCTTTTTAAATCAAATGAAAGTTAAATGCATTCAAAAAAGCTCATTGAATCAAGTGAAAGTCTAGGTAATTCAAACAAAGCTTTTTGAATCAAATGACTGTCAAATGCGTTCAACGACGCTAATTGAATCAAACGAAAGTCAAACACATTCAAACAAAACTTTTTGAATCAAATGAAAGTCATATGCATTCAACAAAGCTAATTGAATCAAATGAAAGTTAATGGCATTCTAACAAACCTAATTGAATCAAACGAAAGTCAATGGCATTCTAACAAACCTAATTGAATCTAATGAAAGTCAACCACATTCAAACAAAGCTAATTGAATCAAATGAAAGTTAATTACATTCAAACAAAGATATTTAAATCAAGTGAAATTTAAACACATTCAAACAAAGCTTTTTGAATCCAAAGAAAGTCAAATGAGTTCAAAAAAGCTAATTGAATCAAGTGAAAGTCAAACAAATTCAAACATAGCTTTTTGAATCAAATGATTGTCAAATGAATTCAACGATACTAATTGAATCATATGAAAGTCAAACACATTCAAACAAATCTTTTTAAATCAAATGAAAGTCAAATGCATTCAAAAGATCAAATTGAATCAATTAAAATTCAACCACATTCAAACAAAGCTAATTAAATCCAATGGAAGGCAAACACGTTCAAACAAAGCTAGTTGAATCAAATGAAAGTCAAACACATTCAAAAAACGTATTTAAATCAAGTGAAAGTCAAAATCATTCAAACAAAGCTATTTGAATCAAATTAAAGTCAAACACATTCAAACAAAGCTTTTTGAATTAAATAAAAGTCAAATGCATTAAACAAAGCTAATTGATTCAAATGAAAGTCAATCACATTCAAACAAAGCTAATTTAATCAAATAAAAATCAAACACATTTAAACAAAGCTTTTTCAATCAAATGAAATTCAAATGCAGTAAAAATAGCGATTTGAATCAAGTGAAAGTCAAACAAAGCTTTTTGAATCAAATGATTGTCAAATCCATTCAACGATGCTAATTGAATCATATGAAAGTCAAGCACATTCAAACAAATCTTTTTGAATCAACTGAAAGTCAAATGCAATTAAATGAAAGTAATTAAATCAAGTGAAAGTCAATAACATTTAAACAATGCTTTTTAAATCAAATGAAAGTTAAATGCATTCAAAAAAGCTAATTGAATCAAGTGAAAGTCTAGGTAATTCAAACAAAGCTTTTTGAATCAAATGACTGTCAAATGCGTTCAACGATGCTAATTGAATCAAATGAAAGTCAAACACATTCAAACAAAGCTTTTTGAATCAAATGAAAGTCATATGCATTCAACAAAGCTAATTGAATCAAATGAAAGTCAATGGCATTCTTACAAACCTAATTAAATCAAACGAAAGTCAATGGCATTCTAACAAACCTAATTGAATCAAATGAAAGTCAACCACATTCAAACAAAGCTAATTGAATCAAATGAAACTTAATTACATTAAAACAAAGATAATTTAAATCAAGTGAAATTCAAACACATTCAAACAAAGCTTTTTGAATCCAAAGAAAGTCAAATGAGTTCAAAAAAGCTAATTGAATCAAGTGAAAGTCAAACAAATTCAAACATAGCTTTTTGAATCAAATAATTGTCAAATGCATTCAACGATACTAATTGAATCATATGAAAGTCAAACACATTCTAACAAATCTTTTTGAATCAAATGAAATTCAAATGCATTAAAAAGATCAAATTGAATCAATTAAAAGTCAACCATATTCAAACAACGCTAATTAAATCCAATGGAAGGCAAACACATTCAAACAAAGCTATTTGAATCAAATGAAAGTCAAACGCATTCAAAAAAGGTATTTAAATCAAGTGAAAGTAAAAAACATTCAAACAATGTTATTTGAATCAAATTAAAGTCAAACACATTCAAACAAAGATTTTTGAATTAAATGAAAGTCAAATGCATTAATCAAAGCTAATTGATTCAAATGAAAGTCAATCACATTCAAATAAATCTAATTTAATTAAATGAAAATCAAACACATTCAAACAAAGCTTTTTCAATCAAATGAAATTCAAATGCATTCAAAATAGCGATTTGAATCAAGTAAAAGTCAAACAAAGCTTTTTGAATCAAATGATTGTCAAATCCATTCAACGATGCTAATTGAATCATATGAAAGTCAAGCACATTCAAACAAATCTTTTTGAATCAACTGAAAGTCAAATGCAATTAAATGAAAGTAATTAAATCAAGTGAAAGTCAATAACATTTAAACAATGCTTTTTAAACCAAATGAAAGTTAAATGCATTCAAAAAAGCTAATTGAATCAAGTGAAAGTCTAGGTAATTCAAACAAAGCTTTTTGAATCAAATGACTGTCAAATGCGTTCAACGATGCTAATTGAATCAAATGAAAGTCAAACACATTCAAACAAAGCTTTTTGAATCAAATGAAAGTCATATGCATTCAACAAAGCTAATTGAATCAAATGAAAGTCAATGACATTCTTACAAACCTAATTAAATCAAACGAAAGTCAATGGCATTCTAACAAACCTAATTGAATCAAATGAAAGTCAACCACATTCAAACAAAGCTAATTGAATCAAATGAAACTTAATTACATTCAAACAAAGATAATTTAAATCAAGTGAAAATAAAACACATTCAAACAAAGCTTTTTTAATCAAAAGAAAGTCAAATGATTTCAAAAAAGCTAATTGAATCAAGTGAAAGTCAAACAAATTCAAACATAGCTTTTTGAATCAAATGATTGTCCAATGCATTCAACGATACTAATTGAATCATATGAAAGTCAAACTCATTCAAAAAATCTTTTTGAATCAAACGAAAGTCAAATGCATTCAACAGATCAAATTGAATCAATTAAAAGTCAACCACATTCAAACAAAGCTAATTAAAATCAAGGGAAGGCAAACACATTCAAACAAAGCTATTTGAATCAAATGAAAGTCAAACACATTCAAACAATGCTATCTGAATCAAATGAAAGTCAAATGCTTTCAAAAATGATAATTAAATCAAACGAAAGTCAAACACATTCAGACAATGCTAATTGTATCAAATGAAAGTCAAAAACATTCAAACAAAGCTAACTAAATCATATGAAAGTCAAATGCTTTCAAAAAAGCTAATTGAATAAAGTAAAACTCCAAAGAATTCAAACAAAGCTTTTTGAATCAAATGATTGTCAAATGCATTCAACGAGGCTAATCGAATCATATGACTGTCAAACAAAACTTTTTTTAATCAAATGAAAGTCAAATGCATTCAACAAAGCAAATTGACTCAATAGAAAGTTAACCACATTCAAGCAAAGCTAATTGAATCAAATGAAAGTAAAACACATTTAAACAAAGCTATTTGAACCAAATGAAAGTCAAACACATTCAAGAAATGCTATTTGAATCAAATGAAAGTTAAACGCATTCAAAAAAGGTATTTAAATCAAGTGAAAGTTAAAAACATTCAAACAAAGCTATTTGAATCAGATTAAAGTCAAACACATTCAAACATAGCTTTTTGAATTAAATGAAAGTTAAATGCATTAAACAAAGCAAATTGATTCAAATGAAAGTCAATCACATTCAAACAAAGCTAATTTAATCAAATGAAAATCAAACACATTCAAACAAAGCTTTTTCAATCAAATGAAATTCAAATGCATTCAAAATAGCGATTTGAATTAAGTGAAAATCAAACAAAGCTTTGTGAATCAAATGATTGTCAAATCCATTCAACGATGCTAATTGAATCATATGAAAGTCAAGCACATTCAAACAAATCTTTTTGAATCAACTGAAAGTCAAATGCAATTAAATAAAAGTAATTAAATCAAGTGAAAGTCAATTACATTTAAACAAAGCTTTTTAAATCAAATGAAAGTTAAATGCATTCAAAAAAGCTAATTGAATCAAGTGAATGTCTAGGTAATTCAAACAAAGCTTTTTGAATCAAATGACTGTCAAATGCGTTCAACGATGCTAATTGAATCAAATGAAAGTCAAACACATTCAAACAAAGCTTTTTGAATCAAATGAAAGTCATATGCATTCAACAAAGCTAATTGAATCAAATGAAAGTCAATGGCATTCTATCAAACCTAATTGAATCAAACGAAAGTCAATGGCATTCTAACAAACCTAATTGAATCAAATGAAAGTCAACCAAATTCAAACAAAGCTAATTGAATCAAATGAAAGTTAATTACATTCAAACAAAGATAATTTAAATCAAGTGAATTCAAACACATTCAAACAAAGCTTTTTGAATCCAAAGAAAGTCAAATGAGTTCAAAAAAGCTAATTGAATCAAGTGAAAGTCAAACAAATTCAAACATAGCTTTTTGAATCAAATGATTGTCAAATGCATTCAACGATACTAATTGAATCATATGAAAGTCAAACACATTCAAACAAATCTTTTTGAATCAAATGAAAGTCAAATGCATTCGAAAGATCAAATTGAATCAATTAAAATTCAATCACATTCAAACAAAGCTAATTAAATCCAATGGAAGGCAAACACATTCAAACAAAGCTAGTTGAATCAAATGAAAGTCAAACACATTCAAAAAAGGTATTTAAATCAAGTGAAAGTCAAAATCATTCAAACAAAGCTATTTGAATCAAATTAAAGTCTAACACATTCAAACAAAGCTTTTTGAATTAAATAAAAGTCAAATGCATTAAACAAAGCTAATTGATTCAAATGAAAGTCAATCACATTCAAACAAAGCTAATTTAATCAAATAAAAGTCAAACAAATTTAAACAAAGCTTTTTCAATCAAATGAAATTCAAATGCATTCAAAATAGCGATTTGAATCAAGTGAAAGTCAAACAAAGCTTTTTGAATCAAATGATTGTCAAATCCATTCAACGATGCTAATTGAAATATATTAAAGTCAAGCACATTCAAACAAATCTTTTTCAATCAACTGAAAGTCAAATGCAATTAAATAAAAGTAATTAAATCAAGTGAAAGTCAATTATATTTAAACAAAGCTTTTTAAATCAAATGAAATTTAAATGCATTCAAAAAAGCTAATTGAATCAAGTGAAAGTCTAGGTAATTCAAACAACGCTTTTTGAATCAAATGACTGTCAAATGCGTTCTACGATGCTAATTGAATCAAATGAAAGTCAAACACATTCAAACAAAGGTTTTTGAATCAAATGAAAGTCATATGCATTCAACAAAGCTAATTGAATCAAATGAAAGTAAATGGCATTCTAACAAACCTAATTGAATCAAACGAAAGTCAATGGCATTCTAACAAACCTAATTGAATCAAATGAAAGTCAACCACATTCAAACAAAGCTAATTGAATCAAATGAAAGTTAATTACATTCAAACAAAGATAATTTAAGTCAAGTGAAATTCAAACACATTCAAACAAAGCTTTTTGAATCCAAAGAAAGTAAAATGAGTTCAAAAAAGCTAATTGAATCAAGTGATAGTCAAACAAATTCAAACATAGCTTTTTGAATCAAATGATTGTCAAATGCATTCAACGATACTAATTGAATCATATGAAAGTCAAACACATTCAAACAAATCTTTTTGAATAAAATGAAAGTCAAATGCATTCAAAAGATCAAATTGAATCAATTAAAATTCAACCACATTCAAACAAAGCTAA
Organism: Chenopodium quinoa; assembly: GCF_001683475.1. NCBI lineage: Eukaryota > Viridiplantae > Streptophyta > Magnoliopsida > Caryophyllales > Amaranthaceae > Chenopodium > Chenopodium quinoa. The sequence goes on from NW_018745329.1 coordinate 37,625, forward strand.
TTAAATCCAATGGAAGGCAAACACATTCAAACAAAGCTAATTTAATCAAATAAAAATCAAACACATTCAAACAAAGCTTTTTCAATCAAATGAAATTCAAATGCATTCAAAATAGCGATTTGAATCAAGTGAAAGTCAAACAAAGCTTTTTGAATCAAATGATTTTCAAATCCATTCAACGATGCTAATTGAATCATATGAAAGTCAAGCACATTCAAACAAATCTTTTTGAATCAACTGAAAGTCATATGCAATTAAAAAAAAGTAATTAAATCAAGTGAAAGTCAAACTCATTTAAACAAAGGTTTTTAAATTAAATGAAAGTTAAATGCATTCAACAAAGCTTATTGAATGAAATGAAAGTCAAACACATTCAAACAAAGCTAATTGCATCAAATGAAAGTCAAACACATTCGGACAAAGCTTTTTTAATTAAATAAAAGTTAAATGCATTCAAAAAAGCTAATTTAATCTAGTGAAAGTCAAACACATTTAAACAAAGCTTTTTTAATTAAATGAAAGTCAAAATGCATTAACCAAAGCTAATTGATGCAAATGAAAGTCAATCACATTCAAACAAAGCTAATTTAATCAAATAAAAATAAAACACATTCAAACAAAGCTTTTTCAATCAAATGAAATTCAAATGCATTCAAAATAGCGATTTGAATCAACTGAAAGTCAAAAAAAACTTTTCGAATCAAATGATTGTCAAATCTATTCAACGATGCTAATAGAATCATATGAAAGTCAAGCACATTCAAAGAAATCTTTTTCAATCAACTGAAAGTCATATGCAATTAAAAAAAAGTAATTAAATCAAGTGAAAGTCAAACACATTTAAACAAAGCTTTTTAAATCAAATGAAAGTTAAATGCATTCAACAAAGCTTATTGAATCAAATGAAAGTTAAACACATTCAAACAAAGCTAATTGCATCAAATGAAAGTCAAACACATTCGGACAAAGCTTTTTTAATTAAATAAAAGTTAAATGCATTCAAAAAAGCTAATTTAATTAAGTGAAAATCAAACACATTCAAACAAAGCTTTTTGAATCAAAAGGAAGTCAAATGATTTCAAAAAAGCTAATTGAATCAAGTGAAAGTCAAACAAATTCAAAACATAGCTTTTTGAATCAAATGATTGTCAAATGCATTCAACGATACTAATTGAATCATATGAAAGTCAAACTCATTCAAACAAATCTTTTTGAATCAAATGAAAGTCAAATGCATTCAACAGATCAAATTGAATCAATTAAAAGTCAACCACATTCAAACAAAGCTAATTAAATCCAATGGGAGGCAAACACATTCAAACAAAGCTATTTGAATCAAATGAAAGTCAAACACATTCAAACAATGCTATCTGAATCAAACGAAAGTCAAATGCATTCAAAAAAGATAATTAAATCAAACGAAAGTCAAACACATTCAGACAAAGCTAATTGCATCAAATGAAAGTCAAAAACATTCAAAAAAAGCTAATTAAATCATATGAAAGTCAAATGCTTTCAAAAAAGCTAATTGAATCAAGTAAAAGTCCAAAGAATTCAAACAAAGCTTTTTGAATCAAATGATTGTCAAATGCATTCAACGAGGCTAATTGAGTCATATGACTGTCAAACAAAACTTTTTTTAATCAAATGAAAGTCAAATGCATTCAACAAAGAAAATTGACTCAATTGAAAGTTAACCACATTCAAGCAAAGCTAATTGAATCAAATGAAAGTCAAACACATTTAACAAAGCTATTTGAACCAAATGAAAGTCAAACACATTCAAGAAATGCTATTTGAATCAAATGAAAGTCAAACGCATTCAAAAAAGGTATTTAAATCAAGTGAAAGTAAAAAACATTCAAACAAAGCTATTTGCATCAAATTAAAGTCAAACACATTCAAACAAAGCTTTTTGAATTAAATGAAAGTCAAATGCATAAAACAAATCTAATTGATTCAAATGAAAGTCAATCACATTCAAACAAAGCTAATTTAATCAAATAAAATCAAACACATTCAAACAAAGCTTTTTCAATCAAATGAAATTCAAATGCATTCAAAATAGCGATTTGAATCAAGTGAAAGTCAAACAAAGCTTTTTGAATCAAATGATTGTCAAATCCATTCAACGATGCTAATTGAATCATATGAAAGTCAAGCACATTCAAACAAATCTTTTTGAATCAACTTAAAGTCATATGCAATTAAAAAAAAGTAATTAAATCAAGTGAAAGTCAAACACATTTAAACAAAGATTTTTAAATCAAATGAAAGTTAAATGCATTCAGCAAAGCTTATTGAATCAAATGAAAGTCAAACACATTCAAACAAAGCTAATTGGATCAAATGAAAGTCAAACACATTCGGACAAAGCTTTTTTAATTAAATAAAAGTTAAATGCATTCAAAAAAGCTAATTTAATCTAGTGAAAGTCAAACACATTCAAACAAAGCTTTTTTAATTAAATGAAAGTCAAATGCATTAAACAAAGCTAATTGATTCAAATGAAAGTCAATCACATTCAAACAAAGCTAATTTAATCAAATAAAAATCAAACACATTCAAACAAAGCTTTTTCAATCAAATGAAATTCAAATGCATTCAAAATAGCGATTTGAATCAAGTGAAAGTCAAAAAAAACTTTTTGAATCAAATGATTGTCAAATCCATTCAACGATGCTAATTGAATCATATGAAAGTCAAGCACATTCAAACAAATCTTTTTGAATCAACTGAAAGTCAAATGCAATTAAATAAAAGTAATTAAATCAAGTGAAAGTCAATTACATTTAAACAAAGCTTTTTAAATAAAATGAAATTTAAATGCATTCAAAAAAGCTAATTGAATCAAGTGAAAGTCTAGGTAATTCAAACAAAGCTTTTTGAATTAAATGACTGTCAAATGCGTTCAACGATGCTAATTGAATAAAATGAAAGTCAAACACATTCAAACAAAGCTTTTTTAATTTAAATGAAAGTCAAATGCATTAAACAAAGCTAATTGATGCAAATGAAAGTCAATCACATTCAAACAAAGCTAATTTAGTCAAATAAAAATCAAACACATTCAAACAAAGCTTTTTCAATCAAATGAAATTCAAATGCATTCAAAATAGCGATTTGAATCAAGTGAAAGTCAAAAAAAAACTTTTTGAATCAAATGATTGTCAAATCCATTCAACGATGTTAATTGAATCATATGCAAGTCAAGCACATTCAAACAAATCTTTTTGAATCAACTGAAAGTCAAATGCAATTAAATAAAAGTAATTAAATCAAGTGAAAGTCAATTACATTTAAACAAAGCTTTTTAAATCAAATGAAATTTAAATGCATTCAAAAAAGCTAATTGAATCAAGTGAAAGTCTAGGTAATTCAAACAAAGCTTTTTGAATCAAATGACTGTCAAATGCGTTCAACGATGCTAATTGAATCAAATGAAAGTCAAACACATTCAAACAAAGCTATTTGAGTCAAATGAAAGTCATATGCATTCAACAAAGCTAATTGAATCAAATGAAAGTCAATGGCATTCTAACAAACCTAATTGAATCAAACGAAAGTCAATGGCATTCTAACAAACCTAATTGAATCAAATGAAAGTCAACCACATTCAAACAAAGGTAATTGAATCAAATGAAAGTTAACCACATTCAAACAAAGCATATTAAATCAAGTGAAAATCAAACACATTCAAACAAAGCTTTTTGAATCAAAAGAAAGTCAAATGATTTCAAAAAACCTAATTGAATCAAGTGAAAGTCAACCACATTCAAACAAAGCTAATTGAATCAAATGAAAGTTAATTACATTCAAACAAAGATAATTTAAATCAAGTGAAATTCAAACACATTCAAACAAAGCTTTTTGAATCCAAAGAAAGTCAAAATGAGTTCAAAAAAGCTAATTGAATCAAGTGAAAGTCAAACAAATTCAATCATAGCTTTTTGAATCAAATGATTGTCAAATGCATTCAACGATACTAATTGAATCATATAAAAGTCAAACACATTCAAACAAATCTTTTTGAATCAAATGCAAGTGAAATGCATTCAAAATATCAAATTGAATCAATTAAAATTCAACCACATTCAAACAAAGCTAATTAAATCCAATGGAAGGCAAACACATTCAAACAAAGCTATTTGAATCAAATGAAAGTCAAACACATTCAAAATAGGTATTTAAATCAAGTGAAAGTCAAAATCATTCAAACAAAGCTATTTGAATCAAATTAAAGTCAAACACATTCAAACAAAGCTTTTTGAATTAAATAAAAGTCAAATGCATTAAACAAATCTAATTGATTCAAATGAAAGTCAATCACATTCAAACAAAGCTAATTTAATCAAATAAAATCAAACACATTCAAACAAAGCTTTTTCAATTAAATGAAATTCAAATTCATTCAAAATAGCGATTTAAATCAAGTGAAAGTCAAACAAAGCTTTTTGAATTAAATGATTGTCAAATCCATTCAACGATGCTAATTGAATCATATGAAAGTCAAGCACATTCAAACAAATCTTTTTTAATCAACTGAAAAGCCATATGCAAATAAAAAAAAGTAATTAAATCAAGTGAAAGTCAAACACATTTAAACAAAGCTTTTTAAATCAAATGAAAGTTAAATGCATTCAACAAAGCTTATTGAATCAAATGAAAGTCAAACACATTCAAACATAGATAATTGCATCAAATGAAAGTCAAACACATTCGGACAAAGCTTTTTTAATTAAATAAAAGTTAAATGCATTCAAAAAAGCTAATTTAATCTAGTGAAAGTCAAACACATTCAAACAAAGCTTTTTGAATTAAATGAAAGTCAAATGCATTAAACAAAGCTAATTGATTAAAATGTAAGTCAATCACATTCAAACAAAGCTAATTTAATCAAATGAAAATCAAACACATTCAAACAAAGCTTTTTCAATCAAATGAAATTCAAATGCATTCAAAATAGCGATTTGAATCAAGTGAAAGTCAAACAAAGCTTTTTTGAATCAAATGATTGTCAAATCCATTCAACGATGCTAATTGAATCATATGAAAGTCAAGCACATTCAAACAAATCTTTTGGAATCAACTGAAAGTCATATGCAATTAAAAAAAAGTAATTAAATCAAGTGAAAGTCAAACACATTTAAACAAAGCTTTTTAAATCAAATGAAAGTTAAATGCATTCAACAAAGCTTATTGAATCAAATGAAAGTCAAACATATTCAAACAAAGCTAATTGCATCAAATGAAAGTCAATCACATTCGGACAAAGCTTTTTTAATTAAATAAAAGTTAAATGCATTCAAAAAAGCTAATTTAATCTAGTGAAAGTCAAACACATTCAAACAAAGCTTTTTTAATTAAATGAAAGTCAAATGCATTAAACAAAGCTAATTGATTCAAATGAAAGTCAATCACATTCAAACAAAGCTAATTTAATCACATAAAAATCAAACACATTCAAACAAAGCTTTCTCAATCAAATGAAATTCAAATGCATTCAAAATAGCGATTTGAATCAAGTGAAAGTCAAAAAAAACTTTTTGAATCAAATGATTGTCAAATCCATTCAACGATGCTAATTGAATCATATGAAAGTCAAGCACATTCAGAGAAATCTTTTTGAATCAATGAAAGTCATATGCAATTAAAAAAAAGTAATTAAATCAAGTGAAAGTCAAACACATTTAAACAAAGCTTTTTAAATCAAATGAAAGTTAAATGCATTCAACAAAGCTTATTTTTAAAATGAAAGTCAAACACATTCAAACAAAGCTAATTGCATCAAATGAAAGTCAAACACATTCGGACAAAGCTTTTTTAATTAAAT